>NC_092288.1:3750000-3770000 GCF_036320965.1 Panulirus ornatus | reverse complement strand
CTTCCCCCACTGACAAACCTCACCTCCTCCTCTTATTGGCACCCCAGCCAACCTCACGGTGAGTGCCACTACCTATGTCTCTCTTGAGCAACACACACACACACAAACACACACGACCCACTCTGTTTATACAGCACTACCTCTCCCAGCACTTCTCCCCTCCCCACACAAACTCCCCTCTCTTCCCACACATTCCCTCCCCTCCCCACACGCCACCATCCCCAGAGCCACAATCCCCTCGTGTTGCACCACACCACCACCTCTCTCTCCCCCCGTCCTCCTCCTGAGCTCACTGCATGCGTTACATACGCATAAGCTTTGGACCCGTGGTGGCACGCGTTTAACCGCTCCACCCCACATTTTCTGTGTGCAATCCAGCCTCTCGAGGACTGGCTGTTATACAACCACCTTCCCCAGAACAGCTAAGCTAAGCTGGGAGATCCTCCTCCTTCCCTTGTCCTCACCTATACATATAAACACTCCTCCTCTACAGCGAGTCAGACCTACTAACGTCTCCCTCATTAATTTCTATTTTCTTTTTCTTTCACCCGAAATGGCCTCGACTTGGGCATGTTTCGCATGTGTCTCGTCGCCTCTGGTCCCACCTCCACCACCGCTCCACACCCCCCAACACACACACACACATGTACACACACACTTACCTCCAGACGACCACCTCACCCCCCCATCTAACAACCTTCTTCCAAGCTTCGACCATCCTCTCTGTCACCCCGTGTAAACATGTACCTCTTCCATATTCCCCACACACCACTCCCTCTTCCCCTTCCCATCACCTGTCCTCTCCCTTCCCTTTTACATTCCCACACATGTCCTTCCCCAGCCCCTCTCTCACTCCCCTTCCCCTATGTCCCCCCCCCTCCCCCCTTTCCTCACACAAACAGACGTGCAGATCCCCAACGTTTCTGACGCCATGTGAACCCCCAGTAGCGATCCCTCCAACATTGTGTATGCATACATTCATACACATATTTATTCAGCTGCAGGATTTATATATTGTAGGGAAGAGGCAGGTCCACGAAATACGTAAAACAATAAAAGCATTGCCCGAAAAAATGCATTAATATTATTCCTTTAATTAGAGTCGTACAAATTGGATATGAACAAAGCGGGCAGCACCTCGTGAATTTTAATATATAAAACCCATGTGAAGCCCCGGGTGCATTTTGGCAAGGGTAAACACACCAGATGATCATCCGTCACTGTTCGTACTGGATGTCGAAGCGTCACAATCACACTACATCACCGGAGTGTTACGTAAACACTTGCCGGTATAGGTTCATCGTTTGTTTCAAGTGTCAGAGTCGGCATGGGAAGCCATTCTCAAACACTGGCGCGTTAGGTATTTATAGACGCGGGGGGGGGGGATAAATAATTGGGCGTGTATAGATTAAAAGGACAGTTCCGAATGCGTCACACTGGAGCCACTGTTGCCAGGAAGACAACACACCGTTTATCAACAGTTGATGGTAACTGGACCACCAGCCCTCCCTCTGCTCCCCTCCCCATCCATCAACAGCATCAGCTACTGCAGCAAGTTCACCTCGCTTGCCTCCCTCTGCTGAACATCTTATCACTCACCTCTACATACTTCCATTCTTACGGGCTTTCTCTCTCCCAACCCTTCCTCCTCCTCCTCCTCCTCTGCCTCTCCCACTTACCTTTCCACCCATGCCTTTCTCAACTCTCCCAGATCTCCTTCTTTCTCAGTATCACGTCCTTGATCTTATAGATCACTCAACCTGCTCGTCTTTCCACGTATTCTAAGTCGTCCCACTCTTTCTCCATCTCTAGTACCTTTATGGATAATGTTCCAATTACAATCAGTCCACCATTCTAAATACCTTTAAATCTCACTCCACTCACTACCTGGCAGGAAATATTCACAGCTTCAGGTGCGCTGCTGCGTATCGTCTGCTGTTCGTATTTATATAAACACAACCATAAAGCACAACCATAAAACGTTCGAGTAAACACCACGTCATCCGCAGGAAAGCAACAGCAACAAAAGCAATGCTGCAGCTGACTCAACACAGCATTACACGAGACAATGTGACGGGGAAGGAAGAATAATTTTTCAACAGATACAGTGCGCTAGTAAAAGCAACGACAGTTGTAAATACGTATAAAAATCCCCCTCAATAGCTAGGTAACAGGAACACTAGGTGCATCAGTGGCAACAACACGTAAGGAACAGCTGAAGGAGGAGCAACAGCAACAGGAACACCAACAGAACCGGGATCACAAACAGTAAAACGTACATCATTAACAGAGACACAGAAGGACGAACAACTATGAAAGTGAATGATATAAAAAGACAGAAGTTACAACACCTACAAAATACCAGCAGTGAGAGTAATGCATCAAGAAACAATGACTACAAGAGAAAACTCCTCTACTGTAAACAGGAGTTATACAACAGTAGCAGCTCTGAACAGCAACAGTCCTAGGCACGAGAGGAGCCTACAACAGAAGCCATCGTACAACAGGAGCACCTATGAAAACAGAGCCCTACAACAGGAGACCTACAACAGAATACCTACAATTGCAGACCTACAACTGAAACAATTGTGCAAGAGGAATATGGGTAGAGGGAGTGGGGGCAGTGTCGGGTGGCGAAGGGAGAGGGACGAAGAAGGAAGGAGGTGGTGGTGGAGGAGGAGATGGAGATGGAGGAGGTAGTGGTGGTGGTGGTGGTGGAGCCTGGGGGCAATAATGGCGGTGTTGGTGACAGTGCAGGACCAGCCTGAGTAATGGCCTGGCACGCCTCCTGCCAGTATTCACAGAAGTGTTAGTAACCAATTACTGCCTCCCCTCCCTCTCCCCCTCCACCTATCTCCGGCCCTTCGAGGACAGTGTCTAATGCCCCCCTCCCCTTAGATAGCCCTGATACAAGCTCAGGGACCACCCCTTTACCACAGGCCCTAAAACTCCCTTAAAACTCCCTTAAATAAGCTAATGGACAATCCATTACCCCCCTTCCCTTCCCCCTTGCCCTAATGCCTCTCTTACGGAGCCCCAATACAGCCTAATGTACAGACCATTACCCAAGACCCTAATGCCCCTAAGGAAGCCCTGATATGGGGCTGAGGAGCCACTCGTTACGCAACCCTAGTCCTTGGGGCACCCCTCTTCCTATCTAAATCCTTTAAGTGAGCCTCACCGAGCGCAGTGTCATCCTGGCATTACAAGAATGGTGTAGGATGATTGGGTGTACAAACATACGTATGAACGCCCTGTTTCGTCACGTGATATTCTTACTTTAGAAAAGAGTCCCTGATACTCCAAGTCGCAACCATCTACCGTTTTCTCATTTCTGTATTTCCCTATTCTTTTCTTTTTCATATCCAGATTCGACCAACGTAAATCAACGAAGCATCGTTACAGACGTACAGGAAGTGTTCAGAACATGAACGAGAATAAATAAAGATGGGAAGTAATGATGCACACGACTGATGGCCATACTCTCTCTCTCTCTCTCTCTCTCTCTCACACACACACACACACACGCCCCCTCAACAACAACAACAACAACAGCTCTCCTACTGCATCATCAGCGGTTGTAGTAACAACCCATCCGTGGTCCAGCCCTCTAATTACCCACAGGTTTTCAAGAAAAGATGAAAAGGAATTCTGAACTCGTTCAAACGCGATGCATCCCAGATCTTATACTCTCTCTCACTCCCCACCTCCATTCCTGTCCCATCCCTCCCCCTCCCTGCTCCCCCTCTCATCCCTACCACCATACAATCACTCCAACACGCCCCCCACACCCTATGGCCTCCATCAGGCCTAGCAAGTAGAACGCCACCAGTAACTATATAAAAGAATGGGGTTTGCGTTGTCCGCCACATACGTCCCACATCTGCGTCTAGATCTTCGAAACTCTCTCTCTCACACACACACACACACACACACACACGTCGCTGGAGAAATACCATCACGGGCAACAGTTGACACCTTAAGAGGTTCCGGCAGGTGTTGACGGCTATAACAAAGGATGGAACCCTCCCCCTCCCACCCTCCTCCATGGGCGGCGGTTGTGGGGAGGGAGGGAGGGAGGGAGGTGATGGAAAGGGGAGACGCCTGCCCCATCCACACGATACACGCGGCAATAACATTGGGAGACAACATCCGGGACCCGACGCATCATCACTCTCTCTCTCTCTCTCTCTCTCTCTCTCTCTCTCTCTCTCTCTCTCTCTCTCTCCACTCACCCTCTTTCCCTCCCTCCCTCTCTCTCTCTCTCCTTCCTACCCACAGTCCGGCCGCAAAACACACGTCCTGCACGGAATCCTAAATCAGTCCTTGAGGTGTGCCCCCCCCCCCCCCCCGCCCCCACCTCACCTCCCACAAACGGGTCGACCCCTGGCTGGTTGCCCTCTGACACGACACGCCTACCTCCCTATCCTGGGAGAACGACCGATGACCCCCCGACCTCCTCCTCCTCCTCCTCCGCCTGCCCGACGAAGACGTCCCCCTCCTCCTCCTCCTCCTCCGCCTCCGCCTGCCCGACGAAGACGTCCCCCTCCTCCTCCTCCTCCTCCCTTCTCCTCCCCCAAGCGATGGAGGGTCTAGGGCGGCTTACCCTAACATGTCAACCCGATGCGTAAATTCAATTTTCCATGGGACATATGGTGAGGATGGGGGAGGGGGTGGTGGCTAGAGAGGGAGAGGGAGTGAGGCGGCAGCAAGGGTGCCTGGCGAAATTTACCTGTGACGGATGTTGAGAGAGCAATATATATATATATATATATATATATATATATATATATATATATATATATATATATATATATATATATATATATATATATATATAATTCTCCTGGGACTGACTGATATTTTAGGATCCTCTAAGGCGTCAACAGCAATGATAATTGGAGGCGTATTCTCAAACAGAATTTATTAAGAGGCGTAATCTCCAACAGTGGTCGTCTGTGGCGTGTTCTCCAACAATGTTCCTTTGCGCCGTGTTCTCCAACAAAGGTCACTCACTAGCAGCGTATGCTCCAACGAACAAACACATAAACGTACAAGAACTTAAATCTAACATAGCAATACAGATACAAAATAAATATACGTATATATGTAAAAGTACATATAAACACGTACATATACACAAGTACACAATCGTAAAACTTTCTTTTTTTCCTTTTCAACTACAACATACGAACCACCTAACGTTGAAGCTTATTTCCTGCAGGGATGAAGTAAAGAACATGGGGGTGGGGCTTAGGGGGGGTGGGGTGGGGGTGTAAAGGTTGTGGCCCAAGTTGTGAACTGCCCGGCCAATATGTCAGACGGCACCCACGTACAAACTTCGCCGGTCACAAGGACGCGCGAATCACGAGCATCTTTAGAAATGGGGGAGGTAAGGGAGGAAGGGAAGGGAGGGGGGATTAGGGATGAGAGAGCCAGGCTGTGTAGGGGTGGGAGGTTAAAAGAAAAAGGGAGAATATGGTGAGGAGGGAGAGAGAGAGAGAGAGAGAGAGAGAGAGAGAGAGAGAGAGAGAGAGAGAGAGAGAGAGAGAGAGAGAGAGAAGAACGAGACGTAACCTCAAACTCTCATGATCGCTGAGAATGCTTTCCTGAGATTCCAGGGGTGGGGGGGGAGGAGGGGGGAGGAGGAGTGTGTGACTAGCACAGGCGAGGGAGGCCCCCCCCCCCCCCTCAACCTCAGGATAGCTACTGACAGTCGGGATTCACAGCTCCGGCGAGGGAGGAGAGTCCAAGAACTCCCCCATCCTCTCTCTATCTCTCTCTCTCTCTCTCTCTCGTATGAAGAGATCCCCCCCCCCCCATGTCTAACGGCATTTCTCGTCTCTCCCAGCCAATGACCTCTCACGCTTCCCCGTCTCTCGCACGAGCCACTATATAACCCACGAACCCTGACCACACCAAGCCACCCTCCTCCCACACTCACCCTCCCCCACACACTCACATCTCCCCTGCCCCAGTGCCAGCCTCCCGCCTCGCCAACACACCCCTGCACTACTCTAGCATCTCTTCGCCAAACTGATCCTAACAACCTCGCCACACGCGAACAATTAACAGGTGCCAACCTCCGAATACTAAACGAGGGTACGGGGGTAAGAATAATAGATCTAATGATAACGTACCGTAAGGTCCAACTCCCATACTAAAGTCGCCTCAACTGTCTGGCACTCACCTAATACAGACACCTGTGGTGGGGGGAAGGAAGGGTGGGGTGGAGTCACACCAGGTGGACGTGGCTGGCTTCCAGAGTGCTGCACAGGACGGGATCCCCAGGGCCGGAAAGTTAAGTGCACAGACTTTTAACTTAAACGAGGACACCCCAAACGATCTATACTGAACCAAGAATTCTCAAGTTTTACCACAGAATGCAAGTGTTTTTGGAACTCTTTCTTGCACTTCCCCTTCGCTGATACCAGCCAAGCCGTGGGCGAGCACAACTTCAAGGCCGTCCACCAACAGAGGTCACTCATGGCCAGGACCTTCACAATCTCATGCACATTATCTTCGTGCATGTAAGCCGGTCGATTGCCAAAGGGTCATTAACCCCTTTACGACACGCTGAGCGAAACGACGTTGCGACCCTCTGGGATGCGGCCCTTTGACCTGACCCTTAAAGATCATGTCGAAGGTCAGTCCATGATCACCCAAGGGTCGAGTCGTCATGGTCAAAGGGTGAGCCATAGCCCTTAGTGTACCGCATCATCAATCATCTATAACAGGTAATTACTACATATTTGCTGAGGTTGTAACCATCCCTCTTTCACACACCTGTGGAGTGACGTCAGTGCTGGTCCTCAACTCATCGCACTATATATCCTTACGCGTCACCAGGATAACAACATGGAACCGGTGCAGCAAGATCTATAAACGCTTCACATTCCTCACTGTCTATCATCTACACAGACAGGAGATTAGTGTAAGGGTATAAAATAGTCTAACGGTATAAAAATACATCTGGTGTCTCTTCTTCCAGGATGAGAGAAGACACCCCTGAGGCTTCAGTCTTCCATTTTCTTTGAGTCTACGGAGGTGACGTCAGCCACTAGCGTTCCCTGGTCAGGTGTGTGTGTGTGTGTGTGTGTGTGTGTAGTCGGCACAATCGTCAAAGACACCATCACGCTGAGAGTATAAACAATAAACTTAAAGCTTAAGAACAACACACTTTTCCCCTCTCATGCTAAAAGGGAAAACTTAAAAGCACAAGGTTTGCGTTTTCTGAAGGAGTAAACCACCTCCGGTGGCTTTCCCTTTCACGGTGGGGGAATGGACTCAGCACGAAGAGACACGGTCCAAGGAATGGACTCCTGGACCTTGAGGTAAAACACTCGAGTAATCCAGTCAAGAGCAGCACCAAGGTAGGTGTTTGGGAAGTGCGGGGTTGTTACGGGTCATATTTAGCCGACTGTAATGGTAGTCAGGTTAAAGTGTAGCGAGGCAGGTCGCGTCCCAGGAGCGACGTCGTAACTAGATAATCCAGGACGCGACTACATCTGCACGGAGGCGACTCAGTAAACAATCCCAACATCTCGTGAACTTGTTAAGTTCAAGTCTTATGGGTTTATAGGTGAATAGCTCAGTGCGTCTTACCGTAACTGTAAACAAATACACGTAAGCGTATCCTAACACTCTAACAAAGTCTATGACCACTGAATAAGGTAAGAAGTACACTTTGAGACTATTCCGGGTTCAGTTCTGTGTTCGAAACACACTCCACCACCGTTGCTACTCAACAGCATTGGCCAGAGCCTTCACGACTTGAGGATCAGGTGCCTGATGAAGCACGAGCCGGAGATGGTCCGAAGACTTCAAAGTGACGAACAGATCAGTAACCCACGAAGACCACTTGGGGGGGTAAAGCAGGTCCTCGATCGCATCGACTCATAATATAAAAGGATTCTCGAGACAGTTCGAACCGAAAGATTTTCTTCCCCCGAGATGCGTGGATCCCCTGCATTGCAGGAGGAGTGGAAAGATGTTGACAGGTCATAAAGACCAGCCCAACAACTTCACCAGAGTCCACCCTGATATATGGCTAAAGTTTCCAGCTATCAATAATGATATAAAAAACGGGGGTTGGGAAGTTGCCATTACCAGAAAGAATGACTACGTCTGTGGCTGCTTCATTATTGTCTTCATGACCCCCTGGCATCTCGAGCACGACGGTACGACCCTCGAGTACGACGGTGCGACCCTCGAGCACGACGGTGCGACCTTCGAGCACGACGGTGCGACCCTCGAGCACGATGGTACGACCACTGAACACGACGGTACGACCCCTGAATACCGTGGGTCGACCCTTGGGTACGACTGCCAGACGTCTGCCTTGATCGAAGGTCCGACCATCAAAACCTTAAGGGTCGTACTACCATCGTGCTCAAGGGTCGTATAGTCATGCTCAAGGGGTAAAACGTGATACTGAAATACGGCACCGTATACAATGCAAAGGCCCATATACGTTTGACAACACACACACACACACACACACACACACACACACACACACACACGAGAGCCATTCGTCACACATGAACAAAAAACTACAATCAGTTGTTAAAACCGAGATACAAGTCACTATTTGTGATCCTTTATGATCTTTGTCTCAGTTCGCATGATGGAGTGCGCCACACACCTACCCCCCTCACCATCTTCCTATACTCCAGCTGGTAACCAAACTCTCCCCCCTTCTCCTCCTCCTCCTCCTCCTCCTCCCACTCCTTTACTAGCAAGACTGCGCCAGGAGGAGAGAGAAAGTGTCAGCATCTGCGCACAGCTCTTGTACTCCCCAGGTCATCTAACTTCCATTTGTATTCGCCAGAGACCTTAGCAAATTACATCAAGGGGGAGGGAGGGGTGATGGGGTTAGGATGCCGGGGGGTTGGAGGGAGGGGAAGGAAGGGAAGGGGTGGGTGGGTGGGTGGGAGACCAAGAGCCTAGTGCCAGGGAGAAATGGACTGGGAATGCATGTAAAACATTTCTAATTGGTGTTCCGAGGGGGGTAGGGGGATTTAAAACCCTATCTCACAATTACTATTGATGCAATAAACTTTAAATACTTTTCCGCGCGCACACACACACACACACACACACACATATCCGCGCGCGCGCACACACCGCCTCACCGCGCACTCTGCGAGGTCAGGCTTTTCCCAGAATTTATCGGGCATTGGGCGCAAGACGACACCGGATGCCTCTAACTCTAACTAGTGAAATGGCGCGCCGTGCGGCGCATCACACCCTGGCCGGGCGAATGGCTCATAAATGCCGGAAGAAAAAGCAGAAACGGCTATACTCAAGTTGGTCATCACAGAGGCCCTCGCCGGCATAAACCACCAGGGGGGAGGGGGAGGGGACGACTGCCGCTACTGCTACGTACAGAGAGGGAGGGGGGGGAGGGGGACGACGAGATGATGCACACACACAGACAAGGACGACACACACACACACACACACACAGCATTGAGTGCGACACAGACACACAGACAACTGTTACGGCATCTACCACAGGAACACATAGACCCCGTGAGACACAGACAACTACTCCTAAATTACAATAAGACAAAGAAAAGGAATATAAAACAACAGACATTCACAAGATGTGAATAGGACTGCAATCATTGAAGGGGATTCCATGTTACTTCGGGAGGGAGGGATGAAACATCTGATGAACTGTCACACCTGAATTATCATATCATTATCATGGACACCGTATATTGCCGTATTATACAACCGGTATAACCATCATAATCAATGACACCGTATAATACCGTATTATACAACCGGTATAATCATCATAATCACATACGACATACAATACCGTATTATACAACCGGTATAATTACCATAAAATGTTTAGGATCAACGTTAGAAGCTCGTCCAAGTGTATAATGTTGATATATAAAAGTACGCTCGGGTAAAACCACTGAAAATAATCAAGTTGGTAATCTTTGAACAGTTCAAATAATTATCTACACCTCACAAGAGTCATTCTGGTCCTTCAAGTAATCATCCTCACATGTTAGAACAGACTAGATTATGATCCACACTAGAATAATCACAAAAAACATAGGGTTCTAGGTTAGGTATAACCCCCTTTTGAGAATCCTCAGGGATGTTTTTCACAAGAAGAAAGGGTTGAACGTGAAGCACTGGCTTCTGAAGTTAAGAGTTTTGTCTACATGTCAATAGAAACAGTCTCTGTGGAGGAGGAGGTTTGCAACGAGGATATGTTACAGTTCTGAAAACATTTAACTTGAAAGCTATGAGTTTACTTTTGACAAAACACCAGCTCGAAACCCCGTGAGCTTACTTTCACTAACACATTAGCCTGAAATCTTAGCTCGAAGGCAAAAGAGGTTACGTTTACCAAAAACAACAGCTTGAAAGCTAAGAGGCTTCTGGATAAACTATCTGCTCGAAAGCTAAGGTATTACCTCTACCAGAACACCTGCTAGGAGGCAAGGAGGTTACTCACTCACTACCTCTTGGAAAACATCCGTCTGGAAGTCAAGAACTTCAACGGGGATTTTAAAATCCAGTACATAACACCCTGATCGTACGTGGCAAAGTTCATAACGCTTGCGGGGAGGAAGACGCTGTCAGGTGGGGGTGAACCCAGGCCTCCTGCACTACCTTTGAAACGAAAGCAAACTTTGCATCCACTCCATCAATCTTAATCTATTCTCACCTTCTGTTGTTGTCTTCTTCTTCTTCTTCTTCCTCCTCCTTCCCACCTCTCTTTCCCCCCAACCTCCTCTCCCTAGTGGATCACACTGCCTTCGCTGTGTTCTTCCCTCCCCGCTTCAGTGCTGGAACAACATCACTATATTCAGTCCTCCCCGCTTCAAGACCTGGAACATCTTCACTATCTTCCGTCCTCCCCGCTTCAAGACCTGGTCATCTTTACCTCTGCCACACTCTGTACATTTCCTAATCCTGAGCTGGTTCCATCGCTTCCAGTACGTTAACCTAATCTCACTCTTTTCTCCCATGGCCTTTCCCTCCCTCTTCCCTCAACCTCTCCCTCTCACACACTACCTCTCTCTCATCCCTTCTCTCTCCCTTTTTCTTTTTTTTCAGAAGCCCTCAGCGAGTGCCAGAATTCCAGTCTCCCAAGCCCTACCACTGTCGTTCACTTAGCTATTTGCAGCCTCAACCCCATGATCCTTACCTACCACCATCTCACACACTCTCCGTCCCTCCTCTCCCGTTCCATACAACACCCTTTTCTTTCTCTCCAAACCGCACAACTCCTCTCCCTTCCTATATGAAACCCTTCTTATCTTCCTTCCCCCCCCCCCCATATTCGCTTTCCCTTCCTTTTCCACCCGTCCTCTCCCCCCCCCCCTCAACCATGCAACTTCTCCTCACCCTCCCATCCTCCCTGCCTGACACCACACACACCCCATCCTCATCCAACGCAGGTGCCTCTTCACCCCTGCAGCCTCGGAGCCCCACACTAACTAATGCCAGCCGGATCAGGTCTCTCTCTCTCTCTCTCTCTCTCTCTCTCTCTCTCTCTCTCTCTCTCTCTCTCTCTCTCTACCCTGAACATCACACATGTTCTCAACATCACTCCCTTCCCGTCGGAAGACTAGCTCTGCTGAAGCCACTGTATGTCCTAATTTCATACACAACGTATTCAAAAAAAAAATAAAAAAAGATATTTCTTTGATTCTATGTAGGTGACCACACATATATACCATCAATTAATCAACTTGATCAATGTCAATGATTCGTGATTTACCCACAACCTACCTACCTTCACAGGGCTTACAAAATATCAGTGTTTCAGTTATGTACTGGGTCATCAGTGATCAGTTCCTGACAAGTAATTACCAGTGACCCTCCTCCCCCATAGTTACAGGGCCATGTCGTAACAGAACCCCGAGCAGTTAGTGGTCCTTGTCTGTCAATGGTCTTCGAGAGTCAAGCTCATAATCCGTGGTCTTCGTGGTTAAACGTCTTTGTAGTTAGTGGTCCGTGCAGATAGTGGTCCGAGTAGTTAGTAGTCCGTGCAGATAGTGGTCCGTGCAGATAGTGGTCCGTGCAGATAGTGGTCCGTGCAGATAGTGGTCCGTGCAGATAGTGGTCTGTGTAGATAATGGTTCTCGCAGTTAGTTAATCGTCCTAGTTGTCTTCAGATCACAGTACTAGGAACACATTTAGAGACAGTGGTGTATATATATATATATATATATATATATATATATATATATATATATATATATATATATATATATATATATAAACGGGAACCAAACGAGAGAACAAAAACAGACAGGCAAATGGGATATAAAGAGAGGGAAAAAAAAGTAAAACAATCGGATCACTGGGCAGATCCAACAGAACAGAACAGTACACGTAAAATAAAACACAGGAGAAGGAACTAAAGAGGTGGCGGGTGAACAGAGAAGGAAAAAGTGCGGCAAAACAAACAAAAGGTAGGGAGGATCAAACGACCATGGAGACGTAGTAATCAGGGAGGGAGGAGGGGAGGTGAAGTACCTGTGAATAGGGGGAAAACAGGGAGAGGAGAGAGAGAGAGAGAGAGAGAGAGAGAGAGAGAGAGAGAGAGAGAGAGAGAGAGAGAGAGAGAGACTAACACAGAAGACACCAAAATAATGTAGAAAAGAGAAGGTGGAACAAACACGAAGGACATGCAATAAAGATGGACAGGAGCTACAGCAGACACTCAAGAAATAAGGGTTTTACAGCTGGTATCCAATAAAGACAGAAGGTACTGAAACAAATGCTCAATCGAAAGAGAGAGAGAGAGAGAGTGGAGTTATAATAGATAGCCAATCCAGAAGAGAAAAGGAAGAAACAGACACAATAAAGAGGGATGAAACGAAGCACAACAGATAATAACAAGAGATGGAATAGAGAAGGATGGAGAGGAGCAGCAGACAATAAAGATGTGGGAGGTGGAGGATGATGGTAAACATCTTAATTTGTTCAAAACTACCAACTTTTTCCCCAGAAGCGTGTCCCTCCCTCTTCTCCCCTCCCCCCCTCTGTCCTCTCCTTAGGGCATTGGTAGGGAGGGAGGGAGAGAGAGAGAGATAGAGGTGGGGGGGGGTATGGAGGGGGACGTTGGACAGTGGAGAGGATGAAGGTGGGGGGAAAGAGGAGGAGGAGGAGGATAGAGAGAAATGATGATGGTTAGGAAGGGTAGCTATCCTTCAAGAGGATAAGGGTAAGGGTAGGGTGGACTGGATAGTAATAGGATGTAATTCGTGGCTAAAGGAACGTTGGGGGGGGGGGGGGGAGGAAAACGGGGGTGGCGATAGGAACCTGGGCCATAGGAAGGAAGGAAGAGGAAGAGGAGGAGACGGTAGAGGAGGAGGAGGAGGAGGGGATGATGGGAGGCGTCGGGGAGTTGTGGGGAGGGGGGTGTGGTGCGGCGGTGGTGGTGGGGGTTGGGTAAGGGCATGGGGGTAGGGGGGAGGGAGAGGAGGGGGGGAGGGGGTAGTAGTCGGCTGACCATTAGCTAAAACTTGGAAAAGAAAATAAAGTTTGGAGCGCTGCCGGCATCGGGCCGTGTCCAGCCCCCCCCGAACAATACGTGACTCACACAAACAAAAAATAAAACAAAAAAAAAAAAGTTTCGATACCAGACGAAGGAACAAATGAAGAAAAAAAAACGTATCACTGGGACAAAAACTAACACAAAAAAAAGGGGGGAAAAGACTTTATTAACTAAAGACAAAGAAATACGGGTAATATACGATAAAAAAAGATTAGCTTTTGATGAAGTTATATTTTTTCTTTTTCTGTTGTACGAAGATATGGATTTATCATCAACACACTGGTACAACACAAAACAAAACAACAAAAAAAACTAGCAAGGACACATCACCTCATAACCAAGGGCAAACAACAAACAAACAACACGAGGGCTCACCAGAACGTCTAATGAAAACGCGAGTGATGAACAGCATGGGACAACTTTGAGAAGGAAGTGTGGGGGTGAGGGAGGGAACTTGTAATATAACCAATTTTAAGAGTTAAGCTGAAATCAAGACACAGTTTGGTTTCCCCCCTCAGCTGACGGCCATTTCTTAAGCCCAACAATACTTGTTTTAGGCCTAAATCACAATCTTCTCAAAACAAAGACAAAAAAATTTGAAGACATTTCCTCTCATCCTTAAGTTACAATTTCATACACAAGCGTCGACTCAAAAATAAAATGATGATATTATCAGTGAGCATTACGTGAAAATTAACATCTAATTTACCATTTTGGGGAGACGAGAGTAGGGGAAGGCGACACCCTCTGGGGAGTGGTGAAGTTTCCAGACATTAACATACAATGATCGTCCATCCCTGTGATCAACAGTGACGTCTTTCCCAACGCAACGTGACAGTAACTTTGGTCTCTTGTTTTATGGGGTGCCTAATGACGTGAAGGGGGAAGGGGAGGGGGTGGGGAAGGGGGTTGTGCGAGAGGAGGAGAAGGGAGGAGAATTGGGAGAGGGTGGGGGGTGGTGAAGTTGTGGCACGGCGGAGGAAGAGGAGTGAGAAGAGGCTGGAGGGTTGTGGCATGGTTGGGATGGGG
Organism: Panulirus ornatus; assembly: GCF_036320965.1. Taxonomy (NCBI): domain Eukaryota; kingdom Metazoa; phylum Arthropoda; class Malacostraca; order Decapoda; family Palinuridae; genus Panulirus; species Panulirus ornatus. The sequence continues at coordinate 3,755,425 of NC_092288.1, read as the reverse complement.
GTGAAGTTTGGGGGGGGGGGGTCGGGGGATTACGTAGGCCTACTGGAGAGGCCTGTATCATACTGTAAGACATACATAAGGTAAGGTCCCCGGACCCAGCTGTGGGGGTAGAAGACCTCCCAGACCACTTAAGGTATACGTAAGGTAAGGTATGGTCCCCAGACCCAGCAGTCAGGAGGGAAGCAGACCTCCGGAACCATCGTAAGGTGAAGTTAAGGTGAAGCTGTGGCGCGGGTTACCATGCAAATGGATATTGCCACCGTTTGCGGGAGTGGAGATATGGGGTGGTATGGCGACGGGGCTGCGAATGTTGTCTCTGGCAGAAGTGTGGCTGTCGGCTACTGATACGGGGAGGGGAGACGGCGCGCTGCCAAAGATGTGGTGGCGCGAGATGCTTTTCCTTAAGTACAGATATATATGTAATGTTATGGCAAAGGGGAGGGGAGAGAGAAAAGGGGGGAAGAAGGCGTAAATTACTCTTCGTTGGCGTCTCAAAAATACCCCCTAAATACCCCCCTAGACTCAGTACAGGTACAATTTTACGACTTGCCTTCAAGTTCATCGTACAAACTTTGCCATGACGCCAAGAGCGGAGGAAGAGGAGGAAGCCCCAAGCGGACCCTCGACAGAGACAAGCCCTTGCCGCAGCAGTGATGATGCCCAGGGAGGAGGGGTAGGAGGAGGGCGCCAAGCAACACTGACCCGAGGGACAGGCAACAAATACGCCACCTTGCCTCACCCCTCCCACCCCGGGCCAACGACCGGGGCCAGTAAAAAGTCACGTTCCATGTAAAATGAATTCATAGATCAGGGACGGCGGTGTGGAGCGCCCCTGGTGCCAGGGCTATTGTGGCCGGCTGGTCATGTGTGTACCTCATGTCACACACGCGCCTCCACACCACCACTCCCCTCCCACGACTGATGGTGGTGGTGGTGGAAGAGAACGGGGTGGCGAAATATGAACATGGCCATAGAAGAAGGAAGAGGAAGAGTAGGAAGACGTAGAGGAGGAGGAGGAGGAGGAGGAGGAGGAGGAGGAGGAGGAGGAGGAGGAGGAGGAGGAGGAGGAGGAGGAGGAGGAGGAGGAGGAGGAGGAGGAGGAGGAGGAGGAGGAGGAGGAGGAGGAGGAGGAGGAGGAGGAGGAGGAGGAGGAGGAGGAGGAGGAGGAGGAGGAGGAGGAGGAGGAGGAGGAGGAGGAGGAGGAGGAGGAGGAGGAGGAGGAGGAGGAGGAGGAGGAGGAGGAGGAGGAGGAGGAGGAGGAGGAGGAGGAGGAGGAGGAGGAGGAGGAGGAGGAGGAGGAGGAGGAGGAGGAGGAGGAGGAGGAGGAGGAGGAGGAGGAGGAGGAGGAGGAGGAGGAGGAGGAGGAGGAGGAGGAGGAGGAGGAGGAGGAGGAGGAGGAGGAGGAGGAGGAGGAGGAGGAGGAGGAGGAGGAGGAGGAGGAGGAGGAGGAGGAGGAGGAGGAGGAGGAGGAGGAGGAGGAGGAGGAGGAGGAGGAGGAGGAGGAGGAGGAGGAGGAGGAGGAGGAGGAGGAGGAGGAGGAGGAGGAGGAGGAGGAGGAGGAGGAGGAGGAGGAGGAGGAGGAGGAGGAGGAGGAGGAGGAGGAGGAGGAGGAGGAGGAGGAGGAGGAGGAGGAGGAGGAGGAGGAGGAGGAGGAGGAGGAGGAGGAGGAGGAGGAGGAGGAGGAGGAGGAGGAGGAGGAGGAGGAGGAGGAGGAGGAGGAGGAGGAGGAGGAGGAGGAGGAGGAGGAGGAGGAGGAGGAGGAGGAGGAGGAGGAGGAGGAGGAGGAGGAGGAGGAGGAGGAGGAGGAGGAGGAGGAGGAGGAGGAGGAGGAGGAGGAGGAGGAGGAGGAGGAGGAGGAGGAGGAGGAGGAGGAGGAGGAGGAGGAGGAGGAGGAGGAGGAGGAGGAGGAGGAGGAGGAGGAGGAGGAGGAGGAGGAGGAGGAGGAGGAGGAGGAGGAGGAGGAGGAGGAGGAGGAGGAGGAGGAGGAGGAGGAGGAGGAGGAGGAGGAGGAGGAGGAGGAGGAGGAGGAGGAGGAGGAGGAGGAGGAGGAGGAGGAGGAGGAGGAGGAGGAGGAGGAGGAGGAGGAGGAGGAGGAGGAGGAGGAGGAGGAGGAGGAGGAGGAGGAGGAGGAGGAGGAGGAGGAGGAGGAGGAGGAGGAGGAGGAGGAGGAGGAGGAGGAGGAGGAGGAGGAGGAGGAGGAGGAGGAGGAGGAGGAGGAGGAGGAGGAGGAGGAGGAGGAGGAGGAGGAGGAGGAGGAGGAGGAGGAGGAGGAGGAGGAGGAGGAGGAGGAGGAGGAGGAGGAGGAGGAGGAGGAGGAGGAGGAGGAGGAGGAGGAGGAGGAGGAGGAGGAGGAGGAGGAGGAGGAGGAGGAGGAGGAGGAGGAGGAGGAGGAGGAGGAGGAGGAGGAGGAGGAGGAGGAGGAGGAGGAGGAGGAGGAGGAGGAGGAGGAGGAGGAGGAGGAGGAGGAGGAGGAGGAGGAGGAGGAGGAGGAGGAGGAGGAGGAGGAGGAGGAGGAGGAGGAGGAGGAGGAGGAGGAGGAGGAGGAGGAGGAGGAGGAGGAGGAGGAGGAGGAGGAGGAGGAGGAGGAGGAGGAGGAGGAGGAGGAGGAGGAGGAGGAGGAGGAGGAGGAGGAGGAGGAGGAGGAGGAGGAGGAGGAGGAGGAGGAGGAGGAGGAGGAGGAGGAGGAGGAGGAGGAGGAGGAGGAGGAGGAGGAGGAGGAGGAGGAGGAGGAGGAGGAGGAGGAGGAGGAGGAGGAGGAGGAGGAGGAGGAGGAGGAGGAGGAGGAGGAGGAGGAGGAGGAGGAGGAGGAGGAGGAGGAGGAGGAGGAGGAGGAGGAGGAGGAGGAGGAGGAGGAGGAGGAGGAGGAGGAGGAGGAGGAGGAGGAGGAGGAGGAGGAGGAGGAGGAGGAGGAGGAGGAGGAGGAGGAGGAGGAGGAGGAGGAGGAGGAGGAGGAGGAGGAGGAGGAGGAGGAGGAGGAGGAGGAGGAGGAGGAGGAGGAGGAGGAGGAGGAGGAGGAGGAGGAGGAGGAGGAGGAGGAGGAGGAGGAGGAGGAGGAGGAGGAGGAGGAGGAGGAGGAGGAGGAGGAGGAGGAGGAGGAGGAGGAGGAGGAGGAGGAGGAGGAGGAGGAGGAGGAGGAGGAGGAGGAGGAGGAGGAGGAGGAGGAGGAGGAGGAGGAGGAGGAGGAGGAGGAGGAGGAGGAGGAGGAGGAGGAGGAGGAGGAGGAGGAGGAGGAGGAGGAGGAGGAGGAGGAGGAGGAGGAGGAGGAGGAGGAGGAGGAGGAGGAGGAGGAGGAGGAGGAGGAGGAGGAGGAGGAGGAGGAGGAGGAGGAGGAGGAGGAGGAGGAGGAGGAGGAGGAGGAGGAGGAGGAGGAGGAGGAGGTGAACACCATACTTACTCCCCCGCTATGGTTGGGAAAGAGTAGGGGAGACTTAGCTGTGGTGGTAAGAAGATCTTAGCTGTGGTGATGAGAGGATATATTAGCTGTAATATAACTGTCCTCCAGCTGATAAGCTTCGTCATAGACCATCAGGTCTTCTGTTATCCGTCCTTTCCTCGTACTGTCCTCCGGCAAATAGCTTCGTCTTAGACCATCAAGTCTTCTGTTGTCCGTCCTTCCCATGTACTGTCCTCCATCTGATACCCTCGTCATAGACCATCAGGTCTTCTGTTATCCTTCCTTTTCTTGTACTGTCCTTCAGCAGATAACCTCGTCATAGACCATCAGGTCTTCTGTTATCCTTCCTTTTCTTGTACTGTCCTTCAGCAGATAACTTCGTCATAGACCATCAGGTCTCCTGTTATCCGTCCTTCCCATGTACTGTCCTCCGGCAGATAACCTGATAATTTGAAAGTACTCTAGGAATCCCACGCTACAATAACAAGTAAGATTTAACCAATGGTGTCTGAAGAACTCTCTCTCTCTCTCTCTCTCTCTCTCTCTCTCTCTCTCTCTCTCTCTCTCTCTCTCTCTCTCTCCCAGGAGCAACCATGGAATCATTCCAATGTATAAATCCAGTTCTATTTTGTGCTCTAGGGCGTTCATTATTTATGCACTGAATTTTTATACGGAACAGAAAAAAAAAAAATCTTGTATTCCAGCTCATACGCCTACATAAAAATTTCCATAAAATCCTTGTATGCAAATCATGCATCTGTATTAAAATGCCTACAAAATTCATGTATTCAGATCAAATAAATACATAATATAAAATGTCCATAAAATCCTGGCATTCAAATCATACACGCAGAAAAATGTACACCAACGTAAACATACAGACATGTATATGTAATTTATTAAAATGTATTTTTTTTTCAGGTCCTTTGAAGCCACACAAGACGTGCAAGTCTCCGTCCTATCTTTTCGTTGTCTGTCTTCAGCGAGAGGGATTCGAACCCCAGGTACGTTAGTAGAGCAGGTGAATCTCCATACCCACCCACCCCTCCCCGAAACGCGACGGTACGATCTCTGAGCGTGACGGTACGACCCTTCAGTACGTCTGTGTGCAACCACCACCACGACGTACGACAGCACGACCCTTGAACATGACAGTGTGACCCTTGAGCATGAGGGTACGACACTTCACTATACCAAGTCCATCAGTACGACCCCTGAGTATGATGGTACGACCTTCAGCACGACGACGCAACCAACAAATCCGACAATACGACCCTCGAGCACAACGGTACGACTTCTGGGCATGATGGCCTGGTCTCAGACCAGACCCATAAGGACCAAAGATCACGCCATCATACCCAAGGGTCGTACCGTGGTGGTCAAGGGTCGTACCGTCGTGGTCAAGCGTCATACCGTCGTGCTCAAAGGTCATACCGTCGCGGTCAAAGGTCGTACCGTCGTAGTCAAGCGTCGTATCGTCGTGGTCAAGGGTCGTACCGTCGTGGTCAAGGGTCGTACCGTCACGGTCAAGAATCGTACCGTCGTGGTCAAGGGTCGTACCGTGGTGGTCAAGGGGTGTACCGTCGTGCTCATGGATTATACTCCTGTATTTAGGTTCCCTAACATGAATTAGCTTTACTAAGCTACACATAGCACCTACACATGTCTCAGCAGGACGAAGCTAAGAATAGCTCTACCGAATCTTTTAGCTTTCCTACGTTATCTAGCTCCTCGATAGCTTTTTAGCAGTACAGAACCGTACTCAGCTTCTCGACATGCTTTACCAGCACAAAAGCTAAACTCAAGCTAAACCCAACTACTCAATAATGACCTAACCACTAATTCCCAAGTCTTAATTACCAATCAGTCCAATTAAAAGTCTCGTATTCTTAACCGTAACAAGTATCATTTCATTTATTAAAAAAAGTCTTAATAGCTTTCCTAAGAGAAGAAAAAATGACTAAATACTACCTTAACAACCTCGAATAACACAGCAACAACCTCTAATTACGACAGCGTCTTCAACAACCG
>NC_092288.1:3670000-3747500 GCF_036320965.1 Panulirus ornatus | reverse complement strand
CAATGAACATTTCAGTACCTGGTCCAACCTCAAGACTCCAGCCAAACACGATATGAAAATGTGTTTCGACAGCGACGTCCAAGAAAAATGAACGAGGCAGCCAGTACAAAGACTGGATACAGAGGCACACATAGTGCATTACAAACGGTTATAATAACTGTTGTAAAAGCCAGTTACAATACTGGTCGACAGAGGTTTTCGACGCACACGCAACCTGCACTTCTAGCAGGACAAACACATTTCAAACGTCTATTTACATACATAATTATCCTGGAACCTGTTTCTGAGGGACTGGCGTTACCCAAGGCGTCTTTCCTGGGGCTCCTACAAGCCTAAGGCTTACGCTATTTCCAGTTGCAGGGAAGGGCGAGACTCCTTTGAAGTCAGATATTCTCTGACTAGACTGTACTCCCAGTCATAAAACCTCGCCAGAGAATACTTTGCACTCGCATTGTAACCTCACGCAGGTGGAGCCCAGTTACACACACACACACACACACACACACACACACACACACACACACACATATATATATATATATATATATATATATATATATATATATATATATATATATATATATATATATATATATATATATATATATACACATATATAAACTCCAGGATATTTTGGTACATAAATTTCTTGCACACTTAAGCATGGGGTGGGAAAAGAGTCTGGCGCCTTAAGACCCTGCGATTTAAAAACTTCATCAAAGATTATATTAGCAGGTTTTAATGTTAGTAGACACGCTAATTAATTCCGCCAACACTGTCAATATTGGAGGTAAGAAAAAAGGTATAGAAAATATCTTTACGGTTTATAGGATAACTCATATATATATATATATATATATTTATATATATATATATATATATATATATATATATATATATATATATATATATATATATATTCTCTTCCACCTTCTTCATCCTCTCACAGACTCACGACAACCAACTCCCCCCCCCCCTCTCTCTCTCTCTCTCTCTCTCTCTCTCTCTATCTATCTATCTATCTTTCTATCTCGCGCCGTGAAGGTGTATGAACTACACTGACGAAAAATACAGAGATATATCTAGGGACAAACCATCCCCAACTTACACGTTCTGGGGGATTTTACAAAAAAGAAAAGGGAAGGTCTTACAAACAGACGGTGGAGAAAATGGATGCCTCCTTGAACCACATATTTAAATATTCGGCTGATGGGGGGGGGGGAGGTTGGAGGGAAGGGGGAGGGGAAAGGGGGAGGGGGGGAGAAAAAAAAATTATACCTCGCGAAGAAAAAGGAAAAAAAAAAATTAAAAACTCCACCACCACCACTACTCCCTCTGCAGACTATCCACCCAGCTGATGTAATTACTCCATCCATGTATACGTGCGTGTGTGTGTGTGTGAGTGTGTGTGTGTGTGTGTGTGTGTGTGTGTGTGTGTGTGTGTGTGTGTGAGGGCTGGCGCATGCGCTCCCCACGTGCGGCGGGAGAGACAGGGAAAGCGGAGGGAAGGATGGAGTGAAGGTACAGAAGGTGGGAGAGAGAGAGAGAGAGAGAGAGAGAGAGAGAGAGAGAGAGAGAGAGAGAGAGAGAGAGAGAGACAGAGACAGAGAGAGAGACAGAGAGAGAGACAGAGAGAGAGACAGAGAGAGAGAGAGAGAGAGAGAGAGAGAGAGAGAGAGAGAGAGAGAGAGAGAGAGAGAGAGAGAGAGAGGCAACCAACAGGACACAGACAAAAAAGAGACAAGGCTTACACCTAACACGGGTGGGTCAAAATCAACACAGGCAGGTTAAAATTAACACGGCGAAGGCAAACTTAACGCACGCAAAGCACGATGAACACGGCCAGGACAAAAGGTGGGAAACATCTAACACAGGAGAAACACATGAAGCACAGAGGGATGACAATCTCCAAACAAAGTAGCATCTTAACAAAGCAGTGGAGGTTAGGATCAACACGGCAGGACCTTACCTAATGCAGGAAAGATACCACTAAACATAGCCAGGAGATGATCAACACGCGAAAGACAAATTCAACACAGCAGGGATTAACCAAACATAAGAATGACACGGTCAATACACAGATGGCACATCTAACACAGCTCAAGACATAACTAACACAGCTGGAACAGAACCCTCACAGCCCGGGGACATCCACCTTAACAGAGACACGCTTAACATGGAACGGACACACCCAACAACAAAGCATCAGGGATGCACCCAACACAGCCAGGATAAACCAACCGAGCACAAAATACTCCAAGCACTTGAACGACACAACCTAACAAAGCATGGAAACATCCCTGCTTAGCTGTAATACAACCAAGCATATATACCACACCCAAGACACAACAGAGCAAAGACACACCTATCAGAGGGGGAACAACACATCTATCAGAGCCAGGAAAGAAGAACAACAGAGCTTGAACGCACTTAACAGAGCGTAGGGAGACAGCCAATGGAGTAGCACAAAGCCAACAGCCGGGATGCACCTAACAAAGCTCATAAACAACAGAGAGAGAGAGAGAGAGAGAGAGAGAGAGAGAGAGAGAGAGAGAGAGAGAGAGAGAGAGAGAGAGAGAGAGCCCCTCCCAAGAGCACAGGGAGGGGGGGGGGTAGACGGAGGAACAGAACCAGAACAAAGCTAACAGGGCCTGAACGGAGCTGTTGTGGCAGGAGGAGCCAACAGAGCCCACATTAGCAAGGTGGGCCAACAGGAGAACAGAACAGGGACAGTCAGCGGGAGGAACAAAGCCAAGGGGAGCACAGGATCCAACAGTAGGGTGTCGGGGGTGCGGGGCAACAGAGCCGCGGGATAGGAGGCAGGGAGGGAGGGAGGGAGCCAACAGGAGGAGCAACAGAGCCGGGCACGTGCCTCATGATTCAGCTAACGGGAGGGAACTCGGCCACGACTCTAAAGTTATAAAGGAAGTTGGTAATTAGCAGAGAGCTCCGGGGACCTTGGGCAACACTGCCCCTCCCTCTCTCCCTCCTGCTCTCTCTCTCTCTCTCTCTCTCTCTCTCTCTCTCTCTCTCTCTCTCTCTCTCTCTCTCTCTCTCTCTCTCTGGCCTTACTACTGCTGCTGCTGCTGTTGCTGCTGCCGTCCTGCTCCTGCTGGTGAGGAGGAGGGTTGAGGGGTGAAGGGGAAAGTGGTGGAGAGTGGTTAAGGGACAGCTGGGGTGATCAAAGGGGGGAAGGGGGACTGGTGGAGACAGTGGTGGAGTGGCAGGGTTTACCTCCACCTGGCCTCGCTGGTGGAGCCACGGCCGGCCTGCTGGTGGAGCAGTGAGGGAGAACGTGGTGGAGTGAGTGGTGGAAGGGATTGCTGGGGGAAGGAGGTGAGGTTAGCGATGGGGAGTTCGCTACGGAGAGGATGGTAGCGGATGAGAGGCGGGGGAGGAGGAGGTATTGCAGTACTGGGGTAAGGTATCATAAGGGATGTGGGGTACTATAGTGTGTGGGGAGGGGATGGGGTGATGTATACAGAAGTGGGTGTGTGAGGGCAGGACTGGCTCGCGAGAGCATCCCATGTGTGGGTGGATAGCAATCACAACAAAGGAACACAATAGACAGGAAAAAAAAATCTAAAGAGGTGCGTGGTGGTGGTGTTGTTGGTGGTGGTGGTGGGGTGGTGTTGGTTGGGGTGCGTGGCGATGGCAGATGGGTGCGTGGAGTGTGCGTTCAAAGGAGGCCACATGAGCAACACCAACGTGCAAGATGGCGGGGGGGTGTACGCAGGCAGCTGTGGGGAGTTTACTGTCACCCGCTACCGACCGTCTCTTGTCTGTCCCAGAATCTGGCCCCCGGTCTTTTGGCTGTCCCTCCATGCCTGTCTGTGTCTGTCTGTCTTCAGTCTCCAGTTTGACTTAATGTGTCTGTGGCGAGGCGATGGAAAAAAGGGGTAACCCTTGTGTGTGTGTGTGTGTGTGTGTGTGTGTGTGTGTGTGTGTGTGTGTGTGTGTGTAAACGACATTCCTGCCATACAACAGAACAAAGATTACGTTCACCTTGGACCTTCTCGGGGCAAAACACACCTCCATCTTGGGAGCTCTAGGCAAATCAAGGATATAAACAGCAGCCAAACCACAAGGGTCATTTTTCACCTCTACTCTACCCGATCACAAGGGCGTAAGCCTCCTCGCGCCCAAGCTCCTCCCTTCAAGTTCCCAAGCAGGAATAATGCATCAAGTTGGGAAAGCCTTTCAAAGTTGATAGTCAAGAAATTACCCCCAGGTTGGGACAAAACACACACACACACACACACACACACACACACACACACACACACACACACACACACACACACACACCTGATAATGCTGGAGCTGTGGAGACAAAGCATACTTAAGAGAAAATACCTGACCTGTTCAGTCTAGAGGAGTAAATGAGTGCAAGGAAAGGGAGAGAGAAGACAAAGGAGGAGGAGGAGGAGGAGGAGGACTGGATCTGCTTATAAGAGACTACCCTTAGCTTGAGGACACGGTGGAAGATGGACCAACCAGATAATACATAATGGGAAAAGAGAGGGACAGAAATGAAGTGCACGGTGGTGATGGTATAATAAAAACCCTCCAAAGAATCTGATCGATCCAGGATAAATACACAGTGATGTGGGCTAACAGTCAGGATGGCCAACGAGGCAGTTGTACATTCGCATTTCAGTGGTGGTTCAGTACTAATAAATGGGTAATTGTGATTACGAAGAGACGGACTGAGGGATTCTCGATTCCTCGTGGTGACACGGAGTCCTGCAGACGTTTGTGTAGCGAATGCATGAAGATCTTCCGTCAACCAACACGTCAGAATCAGAGAGGCGGACACAATGTTACACCGTACACATCGACTGGAAAAACCGGCCAGAGCCCAGTACAAGGGCGACCCGTAAGGTTTTAGTTGGAAAAAAAAAGGTAATCGGAAAGCAGATGGATGAATTCATCCAGGGATAAAACTAAACTATATAGAAGATGGTTTGAGGGTGAGGGGGTCGAGTGTATCGAACCATGAACATTTCTACGTGAGTGAACTCTAGTTTCAAACGTCAGAGAAAGTTCGGTGTGTGTGTGTGTGTGTGTGTGTGTGTGTGTGTGTGTGTCTGGAGCGCCAGAGAACACGTGATATTTTACCATATGTGAGGCTGATCAAGAAGTGGAGGGGAACAGTGTGGCAGGTGGATGAAAGGCCATAACATGAAATGAAAGAAGGAACTTGTTTGTGAGGTCGTAAGGAATTACTCTTATCGTATGAGCGAACTGGATCGACGGTGTATAGTGAACACACACACATACACACACACACACACACACACACACACACACACACAGAGGGCCATTTCCGAGCCGTGAGCTTACCTGAGGGGGTAGTCATCAGCCTCCCCCTACAATTATCCACACAGCACCCGGGAATTCTAATTAACATGAGCAAATCCCTTGTTACAGACGCGACTCCCAATACACACTGGAGCCACCAGGCCCCTACTGGAGGACGTGGATGATTCCACACACACACACACACACACACACACCTCATGTTAAGGAGGGGAGGATGAAGAGGTATGGAAATGTCCTCCAGAGATATGTTAGAGGATAGGGATATAGTTGTCTGATGTGAACGTTGTTAGATGAAGAAGAAGAAGAAGAAGAAGAAGAAGAAGAAGAAGAAGAAGAAGAAGAGGAGGAGGAGGAGGAGGTGGGGAAGGGAAGAAGAAGAAGAGGAGGAGGAGGAGGAGGAAAGAGAGAGATATAGAAGTCCCTCTCTTCCCAGTAAGTTTGGTCTGCCGTAGTGACGTCTCTATTGGCCTCTACCTTCAGCTCGGTAATCGATCGTAACACCACGCGTGGGAGTGGGTGGGGAGAGGCAGTTAAGGAGGCCAATCTTGACACCGAGGAGCGACGAGGCCAATCTTGGCTGGCAGGGCAGGCAGGCAGGAGGGGGAGGGGGGCCAGGAACGTAGGGCGGGGTTGGGTGGTGAAGGGGTTAAAGCCAAGCCAGACAAGTTCATGGTTCATGACGTAGGGACGGAGGGAGGGAGGGAGGGAGGGAGGGACGGAGGGAGGGTGGGAGGGACGGAGGGAGGGAGAGGGGAGGGAAAATCGAGCCAGACAAACTGATTGGATATGTTCGTGGGATGGAAGGTTTCCCCACCTTTCCTAGTTTATGTTCTGCTCAACATGTTCTGTGGAAGCCTACGAAATAAAGAAATTGAATAAATATTATAATAACACATAGTATCTCTCTCTCTCTCTCTCTCTCTCTCTCTCTCTCTCTCTCTCTCTCTCTCTCTCTCTCTCTCTCTCCGTCATCAGTATTAAAGTCTTCGACCCGAAGTTTCTCCTCACTGCTTCACTCTGTCTCTCAACATCGAACTGTCACTCCGTCTGTCCACAGTGTGTGTGTGTGTGTGTGTGTGTGTGTGTGTGTGTGTGTGTGTGTGTGTGTGTTAGATCTTATTAATCTGCCTGGCTCTGCTTACTAAGTCTGTTTGATCTCCTTCTGTTTGTTTATCAGCTTATATCTTCCGCTCAGGCTCTCTATACATCTCTCTCTCTCTCTCTCTCTCTCTCTCTCTCTCTCTCTCTCTCTCTCTCTCTCTCTCTCTCTCTCTCTCAGTGACACCAACTCCACGCACCTCTCTCTCTCTCTCTCTCTCTCTCCCCTCGGCAAGAGGTAGCTCTGCTTCAGTCTGCCTGTTTTGCATAATCACATTGACCTGATCTTGTCAAGCTACGTCACGACGGAAAGTTGACGCTGAACTCCTCCTTCAAATGTGATCAAGTTGACGCGAAAATAACATATAAAACGACACCCATCCCCCCGGCGACAAGCCTCTTACGCTGTTTACTTTCTGTAAATGTTAAGTCGAACTTAAGGTCCACCTTGGCAAGTGTTTACACACACACACACACACACACACACACACACACACACACACACAGAAGAAACCAACACACAGCATAAATACAAGAGAACCTTCACGTGAAACATATTACAGTCTTGCGACAGATGAGGAATATATATATTTATATACACAAAGGGAGAGAAAGAGAGGTAGAGAGAAAGATAGATAGAGAGAGAGAGAGAGAGAGAGAGAGAGAGAGAGAGAGAGAGAGAGAGAGAGAGAGAGAGAGAGAGAGAGCACAACACTAAACACCTCGTTAGGATACCACGCCACCATTATAACACCCATCCACACACACACAAACACTATCCTTATCCTGACACAAAACTCCATGGAGAGTACATCTCTCTCTCTCTCTCTCTCTCTCTCTCTCTCTCTCTCTCTCTCTCTCTCTCTCTCTCTCTCTCGGCCAGGCCCTAAGTCTTCCTTCGTTCCTCCGCCAGACCCAGCTCAACTTGGGGTAAGACTTTCACATCTCTACCATCAAGTTTTCAAGTGCGTGTTTTATTGATGAGCGGTGAGAGCCCCCACAATCCCTGACCCTCAAATCTCTCTCTCTCTCTCTCTCTCTCTCTCTCTCTCTCTCTCTCTCTCTCTCTCTCTCTCTCTCTCTCACACACACACACACACACACACACACACACACACACACAGATACAGAGGTGCGGATAACATACTGACAATACTGTTAAACGAATCGTATGTAACAATTCACCATATTGGCGACCAATCTACTAGAGACTACGCAAAAGCATAGTCTATCTGAAAACACACACACACAAACACACAGACACACACACACACACACACACAGACACACACACACACATGTATATATTGGCCGCTGCTGTTTGCACGTGTGTCCCTTAACAGCTGATGACCGACGGCAAAATAGCGATAAACATTCCCCACCTCCTTTAAAACCCCGGTCTCTCCCGGCCTCGGCTCCCGTCTCTCCCCTACCTTGCCCCACTCCCGGCCCCTACCTTGCCCCACTCCCGGCCCCTACCTTGCCCCACTCCCGGCCCCTACAAAAGACCGCCAAAAAACACCCAAAATCACCACCCCAACCCAACCTCTCTCTCTCTCTCTCTCTCTCTCTCTCTCTCTCTCTCTCTCTCTCTCTCTCTCTCTCTCTCTCTCTCATAGCGTCCTGCAAGGCGAGTATTCCACCTCATAACGATGGAGCAGTGGGAGGGAGAAAAAAATATATATATATTTATATACATATATATTCATAAACTTGCCCCCGTACGCAACAACAATCAGTCACACAAAATGAACTTTCCCGAATATGAATATTAACAGCAGTTAATTCGCTCCGGCTGTATTTCACGGGGCATTATCAATCACAATCTATGGCACAACTAATTCATCAGTGTGTTCCTCTCTTTTTTTTTTTTCAGGCAGTGTTACGGTAATGCAATTACACCCTTACATCATCTTTCGGCTGGATCATCAGTGATTAATGTGTAAACTGGAAATGATGGGGGTAGCAATTAGCACCCAGAATTATCAGAGACCTAATTGGATGAACGTGTCGCATCTCTATTAGTTTCATTTTAATTTCATACTCTGACATTATCGTTCGGATCACAATTAATTCTTTACGTGCATTTGACACGCAAACAAACAAACACAATACATACATACAGTGTGTGTGTGTGTGTGTGTGTGTGTGTGTGTGTGTGTGTGTGTGTGTGTGTGTGTGTGTGTATGCGCTTTAAATGCATCTCCTACACAGAGTATTTCTGATGTTGATAAAGTATATTTTTTCACTACTACTATATCATCATTTATCCAGTCTATAATATGTAAATGCTTGTAGCGTACATCTATAAACATGTGTACAAGTCTGCCCAGAGTTTCTACATACAGCATCCTGCCTACCACAAGTGCATTGTCATGAACTAACTCATTATCAAAGTCATATATATATATATATATATATATATATATATATATATATATATATATATATATATATATCAGAAAATACTTATCAACACCACAAGTATGCTCCGTGATCTATAAATGTGTGATGCATTCTTCTGGTGGCTCTGCAACATTGACAGGCTCACAACGGGGAAACAAGTCAGGTGATGACCAAAACAAAACAACACGGGAAAGTTGGTGATCACCTGATAACTTGTTGATTACACCAGGGATGTGGAGGGACTGATTAGAAATGACGTTGCTAAATAGAAGATTAGATAAGGGGGGCGGCAAGACAGTCATCACGAGATGATGTTCGCAGTTCAAGATTTTACTTAAAATACTGCTGGTACCATGGGCCGACCATCACCTCTGCCAGAAGGGCGCGTGCACGGGAGAGCGCGCGTCCCAGCCCCACTCCCCGACTCGCACGTGCACGCTCGCGGGTCTGACGCCGAAGCCCAACCAACTGGTTGATGCCGTGCCGGGCTCTACGATTAATACCGTGGAGCAATATGGACTTAAAAATATAATTACTCCTAATAAAGAAAAAAAACTTAGGTTAAACCCTGTTATGTAGGTACATATGTGAGCAACACACACACACACACACACACACACACACAAGTGAACCACCAGCAACGAGGTGTGGCCTCCATCTTCAACATGTCTTGGGATGATGCAAAGATCATGAGTGAGGAAAGGAGTGAGGATGATTACATTACCTATATCTCTCATACCTCAACCGCGTATCTCTTAGCTAAACGACTGGACTGCCCTCATGCAATACACCATTCATTTATCTAGTCATGTCTGAATGCCGACCCTAACTGTAGATAAATCTTTCTTTTTTTTTCTGTAAAGTACAATCACTCAAAGTTTCCCATCCGTGCATACAGAAATTACAAAAAAAAAGGAAAAAAAAAGTCCAAACTCCAAAGTTATAATTATGCTCCTGTCCGTGAAATGCGTGCATTTATAATAGACGTAGGGAGGGGGGGATGTTGGAGGAAGGGGGGGGTGTGTTGGAGGAAGGGGGGGTGTTGGAGGGAAGGGGGGGGGGGGTTGATGGATGCGTCCTGGCTTTTTACGTAATGACCGACCGCCGCTGCCGCCTCTCTCATCTCTGCCCCGCCATCTTGACTCACAAATAATGTATTAGGCTGGGATCAAGAAGAATAGCGGTGCCTCATCGCCATTACCCACTGTGCCAAATGTTGGCGCCTGAAGGCTGGTGGCAGCCTCACCCTTAACACCAGCCTGGGTATGTAAGGGGCTCGTCCACCTGCTTGAAATGTAGTACAACCTGCTGAACGTAGTACAACACCTGGCGTACAACCCACTACGCATGCAGATGTACGGTGTGTGTGTGTGTGTGTGTGTGTGTGTGTGTGTGTGTGTGTGTGTGCTGGAGAGCTTCTACCAAGGGAAATAAACTCCGCCAAATGCCCCATTGCCTCCAAGCGGCGGTTAAATGGCATACAAGAGCGCAAAGGGACGATTGGCGGTCGGTCCTCTCTCTCTCTCTCTCTCTCTCTCTCTCTCTCTCTCTCTCTCTCTCTCTCTCTCTCTCTCTCTCTCATCCCACAGGCGTCAGCGTCGATGCAACATTACCCGATACGCACCTCGCTCTGCTGGGGTTATGTCGCCATGCGATCGCCAGAGGCGGGGCTCTTCTGAGCCCGATATCTAGCCTTAACTAAGGTTGGGTTCCTTATAATCTTACGCCCCTGACCTCGAGGGTACAACCCTTGGGGCATGGTGGCCCTTAAAAGGGCTAAGTGAAATGCCTGGCCATCACACACACAAGGGTCGTGTACCGTACATTAGAGTCGTACCGCTGTACACTTGGGTCGTACTGCTGTGCTCACGGCGCAGGATGCACCTGGAGGCTTCAACAAACACACATTCTGACAACCCACGACACAAGATGTTCAGTGGGGTAACCACCGTACCCTGGGGCCGTATGGAATGATGGTAAACAACCCACGAACGGCGATGTAACAGGAAAAAAAAAGTAAATCATAAAGTCACACTCCCCTCCACACACTGCCACCCTGGCAGGGGGTACATATTGAAGCCAACCATCACTCTTCTGGAATCACACTGTATCTTCACGTCCTCCTCCTCCTCCTCCTCCTTATTCCAACTTTTGCAATACTGGTTCATTCCTATTCACATCATCTTTCTGTATCAGCCTCGGGGAAGGAAGCGGTGGGTGAGTAGCAGAGGCTATTCGAATTTACCATCCTGTCTGCACAGATCTTGATAAAGGGAATTTAGGATCCTATTACTGCCTTCCTTAAGATAACCCACGTCTTCCCAGACCATCGAGGCCTTCTGTTTTCTGTCCTTCCCACGTACTGTCGTCCTCCAGTGGATATGACCTCGTCACAGACCAACGGGGTCTTCTGTTGTGTCTAACCGACGTACACCCGTAAGTCCTGTTCACTTCTTCATCCAGCATCCATCCCTTTTAAGATTAAAAGAAAATTCACCTCATCCACTTTCACTTAAACCCCCTGAATTCCTATTCATCCAACTATGTTTCTGCCACGAGTCTTCCAAGTTTTTTCATTTGAAAAAAAAAAAAAAAATCATCGAACCTTGACTCTCTCTCTCTCTCTCTCTCTCTCTCTCTCTCTCTCTCTCTCTCTCGTTCCTGCTTCACTCCATTCGTACAATTTCCCCTCTCGCACCATGCAGTGAGGTAGTCTACTTTCTTCATGCCTCTCTGGCCTGTTTGCCATGCATGAGTATATCCACCCACCCACCTCCCACCTCCTCACAATAACAAGGGCGTGGCACGCCACACACTTGTTTCTCTAATCTTCCTTGTTACTTCTATTACCTCATCCTTCTCTCTTAACTGCTCCTCTTCCTCCTCCTCCTTCAGTTTTCATTCTTTCGTTTTCTTACAGTTAATTCTCGTTGTTCTCACGCCGCCTTTTTATCTGTTGCCATCCACCTTTCATCACCCTCGCTCGTCCTACTTCCATTTCTTCTGCCACCAACTAACTGTTTTTGTTGCAGTGGTCCCGCCGACGCCAAAAAAAAAAGAAAAAAAAAAAAAATCGTGCGTGAGTCATGCCAAAATATTCCGATACACGCAAAAAGAAAAAATAAACACAAAACAAAATAGTCATTCTAATCCCCAAGTGTGTATGTAGAAACTACGATAGTTAGAAAAAAAAAAATAAAATTCCAGTTATACCCTTTGCCGATTCGTATTCTGTGAAAACGACCGTGCGTTATACAAAGATGGTTGGCTGGCTGGTTGGTGGGTTGGTAGAAATGGGCTTCGGTTCTACCAACTACCAGGGTCGCTGAGGCCTTCGCCATCAAGTCATATCCACCAACTTCAAAAAAAATCTTTTCAACCACCTTCTTCATGTGTTATGGATAATTCTGCGAGAGCGGGCGCACGAGCGCGCCCGCTCTACGTACACGCCCCATTCTTGGCCGAGAAATGCGAGCCGCTGATAAAACGCAGCGGGGAACCAGCAGGAAGTGCCACGACACAGTGTTGCTGTGTCAGGTGTATACAACAGCTGATTCATCCTGGTGACGTTCCACTGTCATGTATACAACGAAAACACAGTGCGTTCCTCCCTTTTATGACGGCCTGTACCCCTCATCCTTGGTACAAAAGGATACATAAACCCCCTTCTTCAAAAAGCTGTGGAACAACGCTGTTACTCTCCCATTTTCTTTGAATTCATTCTCTGTTCTTAAAGCCTTCTTTCGTTGTTTCCCTTCATGTTCTTTCGTCTTCGTACACCAATATCTATCATCTCTCGATACAAGTACTTTTTTTTTTTTTGTCTTCTGTCGTTGCCCACTAACATTATCTTTTGTCTTCTTTCGTCTTCTTCTTCTTCATAATGTTAACTCTTCTTTCGACTCCCTCTATATACTGTCTTGCGTCTTCTATCACCTCCTTCAACTGGCATCTCTCTACTTTCTCGTCTCTTTCTTGATTTATATTTTTCGTCTTTTCTACTTATAATTTCTCAAACTATCCTTCATCTGGCTGAATACTTCCATGGATATACACCTCTGTCTCTATAATATCTCTCCACTGTCTTCCACCCTCCCTTTTCTCCCTTAAACTCAACTGTTCTTCCTCCCTGAATTTAACACAGTACCCTGATATATATATATATATATATATATATATATATATATATATATATATATATATATATAATAAACTGGGGTCAATTTCTCACAATACTTCTCCCTCACTGACGTTCGTCTGATCAAGTGCCACACACACTCCCCACTCCCTTCACCACCCTTCATCCCTCCCCTCTCCCCCTTCGACCTACTCTCCCTCAAACCACAACCTTAAACCTGACCCTTGAAATGACCCACACACTAAAACAAAGAAGAAAAATAATCACAACATTTAAGTCAAGAGGTTTACAGAGCTACGCGAAAAGGGTGTTGAAGTTCAGGGTAAACGAATATATAAGAAAAAAAAAATTGGGGGGTTCTTGAGCGATAGGAGAGGCATGGGTGAGCGAAGATTTGTGGGGAAATGTAATATGGGGAGAGCGGATGTCCCGGCAGCCATCGCGGGTCGTCCCCTGAGGATCGTCCAATACACAGTTTTGATCAAGTGCGAATTGTGTGGGGCTTCCCCATGCACGGCCGGCTGGTGCGATCAAAGTGGAATTCAAATTAGGGGATTCGCATTTAAGTTCCCGCCATTAAAGTTCTGGAACTTGGTACAACCGAGCGATGGTGGGGTAGCTATATAGGAAGGAGGAAAATGGCGCGATGCCTCATTTTTGTTTGTTTGGTCTGTCGGCTTTCAAGTACCGTCTGGTGTGCTCGATGTATACTGGTCTGTTGGGTATCTTGAAGCTCTCTCTCTCTCTCTCTCTCTCTCTCTCTCTCTCTCTCTCTCTCTCTCTCTCTCTCTCTCTCTCTCTCTCTCGCAGTTCCCAGTCACATACTGGTACCAGACGACACTGGGTCTAATTAGCATGTTCAAATTCTAACTTGTAACAGGGTTTAACATCAAGCATTCATCAGAGGGGGAAACCAACAAGAATTGAAATAAGGGAAGGTAAAAATAATAATCTTAAAAAAAAAACAATCTTGATAGGTGAATCTCCCATCCACACACACACCCACACACACACACACACACACACACACACCCACACACACCCACACACACACACACACACACACACACACACACACACACACACATCATATTCCTGACATGCCCACCTGATGGCGAGGGAAGATGAGGAGGAGGGGGCGGTGGTGTGGTGGGTGGGGGCTGTTTCGATAACAACAGACCTCCAACCTCAACACACACCCCCACCCCCCTCCCCACCCACTCACCAAGGGAGGGAAAAAAAAAACCCACCATAAACCACGATTCGCTATTTCCCAAACGTCGGTCTTCCATTACCCGGAAGTGCCTGCCACCAGCTCCGGGTCTGATAACCGAGTCTCTGCAGGTCCACGCAAGACGCTGACCGTCAATCATGAAGTTCTGTTAAGACACGTGAATAATTAGAGCGGCTTTCTACCTCCATCGCCTCCCGGGACCCCAGTCCACGACGTGAGCCGAGTGGGGTTTCCAGCGCCCCCCCCCCCCCCCCCCACCTCTCTCTCTCTCTCTCTCTCTCTCTCTCTCTCTCTCTCTCTCTCTCTCTCTCTCTCATGGTGCAACACTCCCTCCCTCCCCTTAATGGAGAGATATAGAGATATGTGAATACAAGTCGGTAGTCACACACACACACACACACACACACACACACGTGTTGAAATGCGGGCCACGAATACGTGTGTGTGTGTGTGTGTGTGTGTGTGTGTGTGTGTGTCACTACGTTAACAGGAAGTGTTCACCAGTGCCGTTGTTCCTGGCTGTGTACATGAACACCCCCCCCCCCCCCCCACTATAAGCACATGACGTGACAAGGCAAATCTTGGCTTTCGATTAATCCAGCCTTCCTGCCGCTTACGCCCCGTGTCTCCCCCACCCACCGTGGCATTATGACCTCTTCTTCCTCCGGCCATAACGTCGGGATTCCCGCCGCGCCCGGTGTAATGTTATGACCTTAACCTCCGGCAGATGCTCACGACAAGAGCGACCCAACGACCAATAACAACTCGTAATATTCGGCAAACTTGGCCCTGATTGGTCAATAGGCCTCCGTAGGCAGCCGCGTCGCGCACTTCCCAGAGGTTTTAGGTAACAAGTGTTTTGGGGGGGGGGTCAGGTTGTTACCCAGAGGAGGGGGGAGGCGATGACACACCCCCCCCCCCCCAGCACCGAGCCCTTTATAATTTAACCAGTTTTTACGTTTAATAATTATGAAGGGAAAAAATGTCAATTATTCATCCACATATACGACAAATAAGATTAGGATCATTTTTAATAATTCATGTCTGTTAGAAGTCTTATGATTACAAAACTCAATATGATTTGAATTATTAATAAATGATAATTAATATAAAAAGAGCCATTCAATGTTCATGATAATCAAGTCAATACGAACTTGTACTTAATTCCGTTCATATTCACGTAATTCCTCAGACACCATTTACAATATTCATCTATTTCTTAGTACAATCAAAGTGTGAAAGATAAGGGTGAGTTTGAGGTAATAGAATTATGAGCAGGTGAAATGACAGAAAAATATAGTCTCTCTCTCTCTCTCTCTCTCTCTCTCTCTCTCTCTCTCTCTCTCTCTCTCTCTGTGTGTGTGTGTGTGTGTGTGCGCGTATGTGTGAATCTATCCTAAAATTTCACGGCAATACACTTACTGTTCAGGAGATATGACTATATCAAAAAAAAATAATAGTTAAAAGAAAATAATACAAAGCAACCAGACACAGCACGAGTTATCACAGATACGAGAGCGAACACCATAATCCAACCCACTTAAACTTCCCCAGGAACTGAGGAAGACGTTATAATCCCACGAGACCTGTAGCACACCACACGGTAATGCTGTCAACCATGACGGAGGGGCTTATCGTGATGACAGAACTGCACTTTATCTTTTAAAGACTCATCCCCCTTTATCGTCACCACGTACGCCCACATCTTATGACTCTTCCCACAACGTACGCCCACATCTTAAGACCCTTCCCCCTTATCGTCACAACGTACGCCCACATCTTATGACTCTTCCCCCTTATCGTCACAACGTACGCCCACATCTTATGACTCTTCCCCCTTATCGTCACCACGTACGCCCACATCTTAAAACTCTTCCCACAACGTACGCCCACAACACTATACACACACTTCAAAGATAAAACCTCATCACAGGCCATCAGACCTCTGGTTTTATGTGTTCCTACGTACTCGCACGCACCGGACGTGTCCCACATGATGGCCCCAGCCACCAGCCTACGACGTCCCACCCGCCAAATTCAAACTGGATGTTGTAAGCGAGACTCGTGCTACACACGTAATGTAATCCAATTATGAAAGCTGGCTAATCAGACCTTGGAACTTCGCTAGAGACCCCATAGAAAGCGACAGCATCACAGAATATATAACACCATATATATATATATATATATATATATATATATATATATATTATCCCTGGGGATAGGGGATTAAGAATACTTCCCACGTATTCCCTGCGTGTCGTAGAAGGCGACTAAAAGGGGAGGGAGCGGGGGGCTGGAAATCCTCCCCTCTCGGTTTTTTTTTTTTTTTTTTTCAATTTTCCAAAAGAAGGAACAGAGAATTGGGCCAGGTGAGGGTATTCCTTCAAAGACCCAGTCCTCTGTTCTTAACGCTACCTCGCTAATGCGGGAAATGGCGAATAGTTAGAAAGAAAAGATATATATATATATATATATATATATATATATATATATATATATATATATATATATATATATATATATATGGGGTTCCTACAACGCCATGAAAATCAGCCGCGTTCAGTGTGGTTTGTTCGCCTGGGGAGTGTGTGGAGGGCAGCTGGGGAGCTGTTGTGCGGTGTCTTTGGTGCGGAAGTTGTTGCATCCTGGGCATGAACGGGTCGTCCCTGGTAGGTAAATATATCGAAGTTTGTAATAAAGGAGAAGGGGAAGTCCTGCATATCCTTCCTTCACTTGTTGTAGGACCTGACGAGAGAATGTGCATCTTTTTCCTTCAGATACAAGAAAAAATAAAAAATCTATCGTCACAAGAAGCGGATGTTTGATATCCTGAGGGTAGAGGAAGAGGAGAAGAGAGGGAGGGAGGGAGGGCCGGTTTGGGTAGGGGAGCGGGAAGGGAAGGTAAGTGGAGGGTAGAGGGGGGAGGGAAAGGATGGTACTGGAGGAGGGAGGGAGAGAGAGACAGAGAGAGTAACCAAGCCAGTTAGTTTGTTGACCTAAGACTGTGGCCTGAGCTAGTGATTAAATGCACTCGAGGCGCTGCGAGCCACTCACTGTACGCCTGTTTGTTCTCCACAACTTTAGACAGGACTCCACTCGGGTACTACGGGAGGTGAGGGAGGGAACACGGACTACAGAGGGGAAGGAGGGGAGGGAATAAGGACTACAGAGGGAGGAGGGGAAGGAGGAGTGACTGGGAGACCTTGGGGGATGGTGGGGAGACAGAAAAGAGGATAAGTTGAGGGGACAGAGACGGATTGGATCGCTGGGAGCGGAATAAGGAAGGGATGGGATGAAAGAGAACATGGGGCAGAAACGGGCAAGGAGAGAGAAAGGAAGTATGGAAGAGGTGGAATAAGTGCGATTGGGAGACGTTCACAAAAAAAGAGAAGGAAAATGGAAGAGGACAGAGAGAAAGAAGGGAAAGTGAGTGAATCGTTAAACTTACCAGGATAATGGGCCATTATTGCGTATAAAAACAAAGACAGATTACATGGTTGTTGGCATTACGGAAGGTAAACCCGCTGAAGGAAGGAAGGAAGGACGACGTAAACCGAGAGGAGGAGGGCTGAAAGCGCTCACCCACTTGAAGGGGCAAAGGCACGAGTTTCAGGAGGAGCTGAAGGGTTAGGGAAAGTGATTCCAGGAGGCATAAAGGAGGGAAGGTAAACTGGGGGGCACAAGGGAGGGAGGGTAAACTGGAAGGCATAAGGGAGGGAGGGTAAACTAAAAGATCGTGTGTATGAGAAGGTAAACCGTCATAAGACGGACAATACAAGTAGACATAAAGCGGTTGCGGTACTGAAGAACGAAGTAAACTATCGTAATTAGTGAGATGTAAACTGGTGACGAGTATCCACCAGCGAGGTATACCAACCTAGCGTAAAAGGCTGTGTACCAGTTGCAGACACATTGAAGAAGTCGAGGCAGATTTCTGGTGTTGAAGAAAGTAAAACAACTGTATAAACGTGAGATAAAACAAGGGCTGCTGAAGAGGTATACACAGAGGAGAGTTTAACATGTAAACTAAAGTAACACGTGTTGAAGGATTAGGTCAACCAGTTGAGGAACTGACGTAAATGACAGACTGTAAGTTAAGTGCTTTAAAAGAAAACGTAAATTGGCTGTGTGTATGGAATGAAAAATATATGAAATATGATGATGCTCGTGTACTGATGCTGGCTCATGGTGTACTAACAGGAAATACAAGTATACCTGTAGAAGGTATACTGTACTGAAGTAGTTCAATAACGGGGAGACGAAAAAAAAAACGACTGAAATAGTGATGAAGTAAACCCACTTTAAGAGTCATACAGGAGGGGTATACTATTTGATGGAGTACATGGGAGTGCCTGGGAAGGAGAGATAACAGAAGACGAGATGGTCTACCACGTGGTTATCTGCTGGAGGAGAGTACATGGGAAGGACTGATAACAGAAGACCTGATGGTCTATGACCAGGTTATTTAGTCATAAGCGTAGCAGAGGCAGGACAGGAAAGCAGGAGAAATAATGAGACAAACTATATGATGAAGAATGAAAGTGAATGAAGGAGATAAAGAGAGAGAGACACACACAAGACAATTTAAAAGAGAAGAACTTCTCCGAAAATAAAGTGAACGAAGAATGAAGTAAAAGTTTAAAGAAAGAAAATAAAAAATCCTGAAAGAGTGCCTTAGGAGGCGAACCTAATATAAAAAGTGTTGTGTTGGGGGGAGATAAACAGAGTGAAGGGGTATTGGATGAAAAGGTAAACAGAGTGGAGGAAGGAATGTTGAGAGGAGAGTTATACTGCGTGAGTGTTGACACAATACCTGGCCACCAGGAAAGTGGTGGTGAGGGAGGGAGGGAAGGATAGGAAAATGCAGAGGGGTTAATTAGGATATTGTCTTGAAAGACGTGCATAAGCAAGGAAGGAAGGTCAATGAAAATGATGAGGTAATGAAAGTATTCGACTTGGTAGCCACGGGAAAGTCACCCTTTATAATTCAAGCTTGAATAAATTGTTACTGTCGAAAGCTTGACGTCCGAGGAGGTGAGACCCTTATACGCCAACATCCTGGGTCTTTAGCGTATACTGTTCCCACGGGAACGCCGGGAGTAGAAAGACACTTACGCAGGCATCCCACACACATAAACACACACACACACACACACAAACACACACACCAAGCATGATGGTAACAACTTGGCATAGAGAGTAACTTCGGTAACGCGAAAGATTTTACCTTCCCACAAATAAGAGAACTTCACTACGCAGGTTTAGCAGTTTGGGTATTTGGATCTGATAATTTAAAACCTATATCTAAACTGAAGGGTTTCGATACCGTAAATTCATATCCGAAGCTTTGCCTTACGAAAATATGTCAAGTATTTCCATACGATATTATGATTCCCTTGTCTTAAATCGACAGCTTTGTCCCCATATCCGCAAATGGTTCTCGTATTTTATTTACAACTAACGAATGGGTCGCCTCCTTTCCCCCCTATATAGATCATGTATGGCCCTTCCCATATTTACAAAAGATAGTTTAGTGTCTTCCATCACGATCTCGTTGTTCAGTGACAACACCCACATCTTATAGTTTGTCTTCCCTAATCTACTATAGATGTTCCGCGTCCAGTCATCAAATACAATCTGGTTTCCATAACCGCGAAGATTCGGTTCCGACAGTCAAATCTAAAGTTATAGTCACCAAATTTGCATATAAGGAGTAGAAGGGGGGAGGGAGGGGAGGGAGAAGGTCCGCTTCCCATATCTAAATATGACGTTCGGTTCCCACATTTACATTTAATGATTCAGTCGCGGAATTTATGGCAAATGATACCGTGACGTCTATAGCTTTGGACTCTTGTTAAATGCTCCACAAAGGACCGAAGGCATGAGCGAGACCAGCCTTTTTAATGGTGTGTTGAACAGATAAACCCATAAGGGAAGAAGTTGATGAAGATGATGGAAAAGATAAGAATAATAAGAAGAAAGGAAGAAAGAAGAAGATTCTAAGAGTTTATGAAGTGAGGGACATCTAACTCTCGAAAATGTAGCAGGTCAGAGCAATAAGGTAAAAACAAAAACGGTTAGAAGAGTTCCAAAGCTTAGCCGTGTAGGGGAAGAAACAAGCATCGTCGCTGACTATCCGAGAGCAGTCAACAACCACACACAGTTATGGCTTTGACAATAAGCATAAGCTGTACCTAATTTCTTAAAAGCAAACAAGCATTCAGTCAACGAGGAGAAACCGACGTAATACATGTAAAAGAGGGAAAGAGAACCAACACTGTTGGGAATGTGAAAATGGGTGAAGATTTGAGGTCAGACCGGGAGAGTTGCTGGTTCTGATTTCCTTACGTAGTTAACATGGCTCTAACTATTGCACTTACCTCCCATGTC
Organism: Panulirus ornatus; assembly: GCF_036320965.1. Classification (NCBI taxonomy): domain Eukaryota; kingdom Metazoa; phylum Arthropoda; class Malacostraca; order Decapoda; family Palinuridae; genus Panulirus; species Panulirus ornatus. The sequence continues at coordinate 3,726,906 of NC_092288.1, read as the reverse complement.
TTCCATAGTTACATCTGACATTTGCATTCCAATTTTCACTGATCAAAGTACGGTACAGTCGATAAACAGACCAAATGTGGGAGATTTCTCATCAAAGCCTTGTTAACACAGGCTTTATTTCCAAGAGTTAACACACTGTAGACCTGTTCCTGGCTGAGAGAGAGAGAGAGAGAGAGAGAGAGAGAGAGAGAGAGAGAGAGAGAGACAGAGAGAGAGAGACAGAGAGAGAGAGAGAGATCCTACAGCGCTGAAAACTAAAATCAGTTTTGTAGCGTTACCTGGAACACTACGTCTTTCCTCTTCTTTTTTTTCCCCCCTCTCACGAAACGGGATTCAAATAAAATCTTGAAATAAAATTCTTCGGGTGACATGTCCCACCTGTGCAGATATTCTATTCTGGGTTGATCCTCTGGAGGAGGATGGCTGACGGCCTCTCTCTTTCCCGTCGACAGCGGTGGCAATGCCCTACCCACCTCCGTGACTTCCCCCTTGTCTGGTGCTTAAGTCTCTCTCTCTCTCTCTCTCTCTCTCTCTCTCTCTCTCTCTCTCTCTCTCTCTCTCCCGTGTCAGCGACGGCAACGCCCCGCACCTCGCCTGTGGATTCCCTTGTCCAATGTGGCGACATGCATCGCGCCGACACCGCCCTCTCTAACGGTGGGTGCCCTTGTTTACCGCTGGTGTTAAAACACTGTCCGCCACACGTGCATTAATGAACAAGCTTGCTATCTAAGCGTCTCGTGCCACTTTAAGAGCACAGGAAGTTCACGGTAAATGACACACGTCCTCTCCGATAGCGTTCCGTTACTGCTATACAAGCGTCCGACGTGAGAACATAAACGTTCCTCAAGCAGGAGGAGGAAGGGAGGAGACGAATCACAACGAGGAATGGGTGTTGTTAAGAAGAAAAGACAAAGACGCTTAATGGAAAAAGATTGAAGGATTATGTCACTAATCTCCTGACTACCAAGCAAATGGGAGAGAGAGAAAAAAAAAAGTAGCTTTTCCTGACCTTTGACACTTGAACCCAGGTTCTATACCAGTTAAGGTTAACAAAAACCCGTCATCACATTCTAGAGGGATGACCTACTTTGCAACCCGTCACGGAGGTTGACGTGGGTCCTCACACCCGAAGGTCATCCAAATCCGTCTGTAAACGTTCGAGGTGTAGTGTTAAACGTGTCAAACTTGATGTGAAAAACCAAACATAAAGAAACTGTGACACGTGACCCTTGAAACCACGGTCATTCTCAACCAAAATCTGGGGACTGAGTCTTTGATGTGGCTGAGCTACAGCCACGTGATGGGGGTTGTAGGACAATCTCATTCGTCAATTGTTCGAATCATATATTTTTTGGGGAGGTCGAAACCACAGAGGCACACGAGACCTCAGCGAGTACCGAGAACTGACGAATATATCTAACCATCGAACTTGAGTGATATTATGAAAACATGTCTACATCCGACAAGATCGGTAAAGAATCCGATGTGGAGTGGATGAACTACATCGAACTGATCGTTGTGTGTGTGGGGGGGACAAACACACCAGCAACGAAATACTGTTCAGACGGTGCCTATGTCAGGGGTTCATCTGATACACAGCTGACAATCCTTTGAAACGTTACCCAGGGCAAACTTTACCTTCTTCAGCATGGGACGCCACGACTCGACACAAGCCTTCCACAACCAGCCAACGGAGGATGAATGGAGAAGTTCTGTTGGTCTTCCGTCACTCCTGTGGCAGACTTACGATATCATGGATGTATCGGGACATACCTTTATGTATCGGGACACAACCTTATGTATCGGGACACAACTTTATGTGCCTGGGGACACAACTCGTCAGAAACGTTCAACCATGATTGAATGTTGTGAGTGAGCGACGTAAAGCTGCATTCCATAATCTACTTAGGACCCCCGTTGCTCCAGACCACTTGCTCGCTCCGTTCTTTCTGAGAACTCTGGTGCCGCGAGTGGACAACGACGGAAACCACCAGAGCGAGAAGAAACCAGACAAACCGGCGGACAGACGCACAATGCGATCTTCACAGCTCCCCATAGACAGACGGACACACACACATCCCCGTTCAAGACACTCTAGCTCCCCCAGCCCCTGATGCTCCTCACAAGGCCATTACGTTTAACACGGGGGGAGGGGAGAGAGAGAGAGAGAGAGAGAGAGAGAGAGAGAGAGAGAGAGAGAGAGAGAGAGAGAGAGAGAGAGAGAGAGACATGGGATTCTCAGGAGATTAGGTACCGCCCCCCCCCCCCCCCCCCCACGCACCCCATCCCTGTCCTTCGGCTAAATAAGGAACTGCAGACCAAGCGACCACCGGTATTATAACCGCATTGCCTCCAACCAGACGAGAGAGAGAGAGAGGAGAGGAAACGTAGAGCAAAAACTATGTTATATATACTCTCTCTCTCTCTCTCTCTCTCTCTCTCTCTCTCTCTCTCCCCTTCGTTATAACCTGGACGGTATTCTCTGGTTCCCGTGCCCGTCACGTGCGTCACCCCCACCACGAGAAGGCCAAAGACAGACAAGTACCACACAGACGTCAAGCGAACTGGCAATATCCCCGCCTCATTAGCCCCAGATCGTCAGCACACACACACACACACACTAAAAAAAAGAAACTGCATAAAACAGGAGAAAAGTGGGAAGAAAAAAAAAAGTTGCTATAAATGAGAACCAATAAATAAAATGGCTATAAATGATGACCCACAAGGCTATAAATGAGGAACTATAATGCTATAATTGAGGAACAATGCTGCTATAAATGAGGACCCATACGGCTATAAATGAGGAACCATCCTGGTATAAATGAGGACCAATCTACCGATGGCAGAGCTTCTCCCTCAAGGTCATCCAGTTCATGAACAAGGGTCCCCCTTGACCGCTTGAGGACCAGGGTGTAACGACCCCTTGGCTTATAATGGCGTGACCTCTGACCCGACATCATGCTTAACAGGTCAATCACTCAGACAACTTCACTACTGGCATTATCTAGCCAACAAGAGAGCTTATCTAAAAATGATTAAGACAATTGACCAATAAAACGTCTCGCCTCAAGACCATCAGCCAATAGAAAAAGCTGCTTTCGAAAGACCACCAAGCCAATGGAAGAGCTTCTTTCACGACCATCAGGCCAATAGAGGAGCTTCTTTCAAAAGACCACCAAGCCAATAGAAGAGCTCCTTTCAAAAGACCACCAGGGCAAGAGAAGAGCTCCTTTCAAAAGACCACCATGGCAAGAGAAGAGCTCCTTTCAAAAGACCACCAGGGCAAGAGAAGAGCTCCTTTCAAAAGACCACCAGGGCAAGAGAAGAGCTCCTTTCAAAAGACCACCAGGGCAAGAGAAGAGCTCCTTTCAAAAGACCACCAGGGCAAGAGAAGAGCTCCTTTCAAAAGACCACCAGGGCAAGAGAAGAGCTCCTTTCAAAAGACCACCAGGGCAAGAGAAGAGCTCCTTTCAAAAGACCATCAGGGCAAGAGATGAGCTCCTTTCAAAAGACCACCAGGGCAAGAGAAGAGCTCCTTTCAAAAGACCACCAGGCCAATAGAAGAGCTCCTTTCAAAAGACCACCAGGCCAATAGAAGAGCTCTTTTCAAAAGACCACCAGGCCAATAGAAGAGCTCCTTTCAAAAGACCACCAGGGCAAGAGAAAAGCTGCTTACAAAAGACCAGAGAGCCTGTTGAGGTGCTTCTCTCTAAGGACCATCAGTCAACGAAGGATGAACACGCGAGAGAAAACCATCTCCGCCAAGACTGTTCCATAATGCATGGATGAAATAACTTAAGAGGAAGAAGGAGAAGAAGAAGGAGAAGAAGAAGAAGAAGAAATACTCGGCAGATAACAACACGATCTACTCACAGCAAGACACAAGTTCCGAAATAAATTCTTCGAGATATCGTGAATACGAGTCACACGGGATCAAGATAATGAGATACATGTAAACCCTCACGAAGACGGGCAGACGTCCCCGTCTCTCGTGCACCGTGAGCTGCCGCATACCCCGGTTCTGTCTCGATAAAAAAAAAAACGTCGAGGGCATACTCTTCCTGGGGAAGCCCTTGAACACACCGGGCTATCTACAGAAGGCGGGCGTCTGGTCACACGTCCGTCGCCTAAGGCCACTTAACACACACCCCCTCCACCAACCCCAAGCCCTCCAAGTCATCCACTTGACTCCGGTCGTTCAAGTCCACTTAACTCCAATCGTTCGAGTCCACTTGACATCCCCCACCTGCCCCCCACTCGCCGCCAGATGCTACGGTGAACAATATGAATAACAATCAGGCTCTTCATTGATATTGATAACGAGGGCACTCCCCCAGCGAGGCCTGGCTCCCGAAGGCGAGTGGCCCTTGGCCTCCTGCACCCCGTGCTGCCCCCTTCTGCAGCAGCAACAGCTGCTGCTGCTGTTGTTACTGCTGCTGGTGCTGCTTTGGAGCGACTGCTTCTCCTACGTATTCTACATCTACTGATGCTGTGATGATAATAATAATAATAATAATAATAATAATAATAATAATAATAATAATAATAATAATAATAATGAATAACAACAGACCCCTTCTCTCTCTTGACCAATGTCACATCTACTCCCAAGACACAGTCGCCAATTACGTTATAGATTAACAGTTTACTATGATGTATATGAATGGGTCGTTAGGTCACGTGATGATAAAGAAGTGTCTCACAGGTAATTAGCATTGACATTTTCACATGTGTGTGAATGTAATCACTATGCCCACATCGTATCGCATGCCACGACTGAAACAGCCCCTGAAACCTGATGTTCTAATGGAAGTTCAAAAACATTTCGGCCTTGTAGATCTTACGCAAGGGAAGTATTACGTGAGCTCAGAAGCCTTATGGAAAAAAAAAGTATGTGTTCTCCAAGATCACGAGCCAAGATAAGGCTTGGCTTACGTGTTAACACCGTATGTTTACGGAGGTGTATTTAAGTCATTACGACACGACGCTAAAAAGATGTTACGCAGGAGTGTGATCTATGTATGCAACGACATTCACGACAGACACGACTGAGGAGAATAATCGTAGAGCAGAACGAGTCTTGAAAAAAAAAATGTTGTGGCTTGGGGTACGACAGGTGACGAAGGCAGGGTGGGGATCAGGGGTGGTAGTTTTGTGGTGTGTGGTCTTCTGCAAGTGGTGGTGGTGGTAGTTGTGGTGGTGGTGGTGGTGGTGGTTGTGGTGGTGGTAAGGTGTGGGAGATGATGATGATGATGATAATGGGGGACAGGTGGAGGGGGCACGAGTTTGGATGGTGATGGTGTAGAGGGGGTTGTTGTGGTGGAGAAGGCGAGGAGAGAGGGGGGGGGGATTGTTGGTGGTGGTGGCGGTGGTGGTGGTGGAGGGTGTTTGTCGTGATGGTGGAGAAAGCACTTGGGTAAATTGAGGGAAGGACGACTTGGGTTGCAGAGGTGGAGGATACAATATGTTAAGTGGTGGTGATACGACAAGTGGTGGTGATGGAGGGACGGTGGGAAAGTTGGTGACGCAGAAGGGGGGGGAGGGTAAGGACTGAGACGGTGGAGGGATGGTGCTGGTGGTGGAGGGATGGTGCTGGTGGTGGAGGGAGAATACGAGCTTTTGTTGAGGAAGGAGACTTGAGTGAGGGTAGAGGGCCCAGAGTGTGGGGGCTACGGAGAGGGGTAGGAAGGTAGGGAGGATGTACACGGTAACATGCTGGATGGAGGAGAGGGAGGGAGGAGGACAGCGTATGGTGTAAGAGAGAGAGAGAGAGAGAGAGAGAGAGAGAGAGAGAGAGAGAGAGAGAGAGAGAGAGAGAGAGAGAGAGAGAGAGAGAGAGAGAGGATCCAAGCAGATGGCAGCAGGGAGCATGTTGTCACAAGCTGTGAATTTTTCATGCGTAGCTGTGCGGGGCGCGCACACATGAAAGACGGACGCACGCACGCACGCACGGAGCAGAAGCAGGGCTGGACGAGGGCCTGGCTCACAGACCGAACCCGACCCGGACCCTCAACATCAAAGATCACCCCTGGCCTAATTAACTACGGGGGGAGGAGGGAGGGAGGGAGGGAGAGACGACTCCAACTAGCCACCCCTCCTTCCCTCCCTCCTTCCACCAGGACTTAATATCACTTCTCCTGACCAAAATCAATTAAAATAACGACGACCCGCACGGGCCAGGTGGTGGGAGGGGAGGAGGTGGAGGAGGTACTGGAGGGAGAGAGGAGGGGGGAAGGAGGAACTAAAGAAGCGTATTAGGGTTTTATGCGTCGTACGTGTTATGGCCGCTAAATATTGCTTCTGTGAGCGAGCCACGGCAGCGAGGTGTGGGAGGACGCCCCGCGGTACGACCGAGAGTCGTATTAAAAAGGAACCACACCAGCACCCGACCCTCACCCACCCCCCCTATTCCTTCCCATTCCCACTTCCCCACACCCCTTCCTCCCACCCCCCGCCACGAACACCTGATGCCGTCGTGATGTGAATCCAAATCCATCTGGCAACGATGGCGACCGAGTGAACACAACGGCAAATGAAGGTCACTAACGAACGTACGAACACACACACACACACACACACACACACACACACACACACACACACAGTATGGCGTGAACATCCCCAACTCGAGCTGGGGGAGAGAGAGGGAAGGGAGGAGAGGGGAGAGGAGGAGAGGGGAGAGGAGGAGAGAGAGAGAGGGGGAGAAGGTAATTCGGATTCAGGCGGCTTGGTAATAGATGCAAATTAAAAGCGGACACTCTGATAGCCAGTTCAAAATCTTACTATCAATTTCCCTTGCAGATCCGGACACGTCCACCCGGGAGTGACCGACTACTACTACTGCTACTACTACCACCACCACCACAACCACTACCACCACCACCACTACCACCACAACCACTACCACCACAACCACTACCACCACCACCACTACTGCTGCTGACGCAGGGCGGGAGATGGGACTGCAAAGCCTCTGTAATTCCTGCCTACAACAACTCCAAAGGCTTGGCAAGATCTCTCACCTTTTTTTTTTTCCTCCACCAATCCCTCGCCTCTGACTGCCTTTCTTCCTCTGTGTGTGTGTGTGTGTGTGTGTGTGTGTGTGTGTGTGTGTGTGTGTGTGGTGTGTGTGTGTACGAAGAAGTCCCAGGATCTCTTTCCAAAGGCTGCGCTACTGACAGAAGCAGGGCAGTGTGGATTCCTTGGAGTGAGGAGTTCTTTGATGAGTATGTTCTGCCGATGACACACCCTTGATGACACACATCTCCGTCATCGCCTACGCTGAGGTCATTGCTCCTCCAGTGTCTATCTGGGGGCCCCATTCCATGCCTCTATCCCTCCCTGTCCTATCCCTGAACCCTGTCCCTACCCTGATTTCTGGCCACGTCTACGCCCTTATCCTAGCCCCTATCACCGACTGCCATTGTTGCTTTTCTTTCACTCCTGCCACTGTCCGTCCCTCGTCCTTACCTCTATCCTGGAATCTATTCGCGCTACCATCCTTTCCTCCCCCCACCCTACCCTTAGCCCTCGCTCTTCGTTCGTCCTCGTTTGTATCCCTTCCCTCTAACCCCTGACCCTACCCATGTTCCCGCTACCATCCCCCTTACACCCTTCTTGCCTTCCGATCGTGCTCCCGTCCTCGTTTCTGTCCCCCTTTTCCTGCGCCCCCGAAACCAAACCCTGACCTTAGTTCGAGTCCCTGGCTCTCTCTCTCTCTCTCTCTCTCTCTCTCTCTCTCTCTCTCTCTCTCTCTCTCTCTCTCTCCTTTACTCGAGGCCAGAGTCATCAGAGAGAGAGACCCCCCCCCCCCCCGCTGCTGGACGGCCACCGTGCAGAGGCTCAACAGCTCCGAGGATTGGCGAAAATAGTGAAGTCGGAGTATTAAGGGATTCTCCGGTGATGAATATTTCCCTTTGACCGCCAACACTACAAGGAATAAGTCATGTCATAGAGGCAGAAGCCGGCCGGGGGCGGGCTGGGCCCAGCACTTGCCAACTCCCCGCCCATGTATTCCAGAGGGCCGAGTTGATTGTAATTGTACAGTCGGTGCACATCAGGCGATGTATAACTACCCCCAGCTGCTGTGCGCTGCGACCACAATGCCCTCAGTCACGCTGAGCTGTGTGATTACAGGTCTGCAATTACCACACGTGCCGTGTCTTTAACCATTCACGTCCAAGTATAGATGTACCACGTCTTCACATTTAGGTGGAGACATACGCATACATACCCCACACTACGCCAGGTGTGTGTGTGTGTGTGTGTGTGTGTGTGTGTGTGTGTGTGTGTGTGTGTGTGTACCCGTATTACACTTTCATGAAATTTTAGATTGGACTACAGTGGAGTGGCCATGAGAGCCCTCAAGAAGTGGCACGGGGGGTCCTGCACGGGGACCTACGCCGTTGTCTGCGAGGGGAAAAGGTGCTCTCGAAACACGACCAAGACGATCACGTCTAGGAGGCAGTTAATGATACTGACAATACACACACACACACACACACACACACACACACACACACACACACACACGGTACCGTGAGTACCCATCCTCTGTGTACCTGTGAAATAACGTCTTGGGGGTATCTTCTTTTGTCCCTCTTTTCAACGAGTTCGCGGAATCCAAGAGACTAGTGGTATTCGCAACAAACGCCACATTCTATACAGTACGCCAGACACGACCCTTCCTCTCAAACTACTGCAGCAATTGGTCCTTCGTCTCTACACTGCTGCAGCAAAGTCATCATTGTCTCTTTCACAAGTAAACGAACAAGATTACAAACTGATGTTAAGCAAGAAAAATATTATCCTTTGATGAAAAATAATGTTAAATACATACGTAATCAATTTAAAATTTAGAAGAAAAAAAAGTCTCATAAAGTAAAAGCTACAATGTCGTAAAAGAAACACCCGTGTTCTCAGGCAATTTATTCATCAAAAACATAACCAGCCCTTAGGGGGGTGAGGGCTATCACTCATTTAAGAACTACCATCCTTTGTCATCTTTTATAATTAGGGAGACAAGGGTTAAGGGCTCTCTCTCTCTCTCTCTCTCTCTCTCTCTCTCTCTCTCTCTCTCTCTCTCTCTCTCTCTCTCTCTCTCTCTCTCTCTTCCCCAGCTGATCTCAACGCAAACACTTGATTCAGCTTCCCTGCCGGGACACAAAATGAGACTTGAAGCCATACATAAATTTCAATCTGTCAAAGTTCTATGAAAACGGAAGAGACTAGAGACGTGCAAGAGTCAATGGGACGAAACACATATATTACTCTACAAACATCTAATCGTCAGCAAGTTTGATGTGAAGCATGGAACGACTCTACGTTATGAAACGACAAATATCAAATCGTCAGTTGATATGTAAGGAAACACGAAACTAGACTGATATGAACGTTGGTGAATCACACAAACAAACAATAACACACACAGTGGCCTTCTACGATACAATCCCACGCATCTCTGTCGTGTCCTGGATGAGTAATACCTATCGCATCCTGGATGAGTAATATCTATCGCATCCTGGATGACATCCTGGATGAGTAATATCTATCGTATCCTGGATGAGTTATATCTATCGTATCCTGAATGAATAATATCTATCGCATCCTGGATGAGTAATATCCGAGCAACAAAGAAACGAGGTATACCCATGCACTGACAATGTTCCAGATGTCCAACATATAAACTCACGATTCTTCGATTTAAGTTTGTTCCAGCATTGTTGGTTCCGGATACCCAGCTCTTCAAACTACATTTCTGGAACGGGTATCCGGCTCTTCCAGTCGCAATTCTGGATCCAGATACCCAGCCCTTCCGATGGACTCTCTGGATCCAGATACCCAGCCCCTTATGATGGACTCACCAGATCTGGATACCCAGCTCTTCTAGCGGTATTTCTGGACCCCGATAACTAACCTCTTCCAGTCGTATCTCTGGATCCCAGTACCCTCCCAGCTCTTCCAGTCGCACTTCTGGATCAGAGTACCTCCAGGCTCTTCCAGCGGCATCAACTGCGCAGTTCTCAATAAATCCAAGACAGCTTCTCTTCGTCTTACAGGAGAGTATCCCGAGGATATGTGCCAAACTTGGAAATCTTGGATGCTTTTCTTATCTCGCCACCCCAGCTGAGCGCCTCGGCCTCTTGACCAAGTTAGGAATGGCCACCACGTCCCCCCCCAACGGACGGGGGAGGAAATGATGGGGGAGCATGGGTCACTAGGAACAACGACCTCCATGTCTCTTCTGTCCTGGTATAGTGGCTGCTGGATGGTGAAGACAGTGGGGAGAATAGCAGGAGAATGTTGAGGGAGTGGGAAGGATGACGGATGGGAAATAATGGAAAGACTTGAATGGAGTGAGAAAGAGGGTGGGATAGTAGGAAGGCTGATCGAGGGAGTAAGGAGGAAGCTTGGGGAGTAAGAAGGCTGGTTGGGGAGTGGAAATGATGGCTGGGGAGTGGGAATGGCGGCCGAGGTGTGAGAAGGATGGTTAAGGAGTGGAATGATGGTTGGGGAGCGGTGAGGGAGCGTGTCCAGCGAGAACAACGCCCCTTTTATCAATGCAAGACGCCTCCCCTTCTCCCCATCCCAGGGGAGGGGACACTGCGGGGAGGGAGTGCTGCATCTACGGTCTCCTCTGATGAACCTATATCTTCCATCAAGCCGTGACGTAAACAGTGACGTCATGGCCTGATGAAGGCGTAATTCCATCACGGGAGGTCCAGTCCCAGGCACCGCAGTTGCCAACCCATCTTCACACAGGACGCGACTCAAGAGCTTAAGACTCCGAGAGGAGGAGGAGGAGGAGGAGGAGGTAGGCTCTCAGGAATGAGCGGAGGCTCTCTCAGATACGCCCCCTTCCAGGAGACGAAATGACTTGTTCCGCAGACGGCAAGGTTTACAAGAGGAGTCCACTCTAGGAGGGAGGCATTTTACGAGGTCGGGAAGTACATGGAAACGACAGATAACAGAAGAGCTGATGGTCTATGACGAGGTTATCTGCAGGAGGACAGTACATCGGAGTGCATGGGAGAGACAGATAACAGGAGAACGGATGGTCTATGACTAGGTTATCTGTTGGAAGGCAAGGGAGAGACAGATAACCGGAGAACTCATTGATGGTCTATGACGAGGTTATTTGGCGAGGAACAGCAACAATACTGAGCGCATCCCAGTCTATAGAGACGGGCACAGAACAGCAGAGCACAAGGTTCCAAGGGACTGCACCAAAATGTGGCAATGTCTAGGGGGACATGAGGGGAAAGTTCCAGGATCTTCTACAAATCTCTATGGAAGGAAGAGGTTACAGACGCGGGAGGAAAAACAAAAACAAAAAACATTGCGGATGGGATTGTGGCTCTGAGAGATGGAGAAACTCCATTACAAAGGCTGTCTCCAAAGAACTAGGAGACATAAAAGTTCCAAAGGACAGACAGGCTTAAACGAAGAGCCAGGCTTCCAGCAAAGGGCAAAGACGAAGCTGCAGGTTGACTTCAGGCACCAGAGAGGGGTAGGTTGCAACGTACGGACAGGTTCCAGGAATGATGTAGGTTTCCAGTATAGAGTAAGTTACAGGATCTGGACGGGCTCCAGGACTCGAAGCTTACTGACGGTTCCAGGACATGGAAAGGTTCTAGTAAAGCTTCAGTGCACAAGCAGTATCTAAGGTTGGGAAAAGTTCCACGAGCCGACTCGTAGGTAATTCCAGGACAAGGGCAGCGTAGGGAAAAGTTCTCGACAGCAAACAAACTCATGAGTAAAGGTAGGTTCCAAGACATGGGTCAGGATCCAAGGTCGAGGGGAAAAAAAACAAGAAACCAGTGGGTTTCGAGGGAAGGAGTGGAGTGGCTACGTCCACGATGGGATGAAAACACACACACACACACACACACACACACACACACACACACACACTACAAGAAGAGTACAGCAGCAATAGACTCTCGCAAGAAGTTACATAAAAGGACAGGGGGAGATATGATTACAACTTTCGAGTTCCTCAATCGATCAGACGAAGACCATTTTGTGCAGCTCTTTGATGCAGGGAAGAGCCAGCTAACTTGGAAGGGGGAAAAAATGGCTGCTGTACAAGGGTCATGTAAGATGTGGAGAAATGTTTGGACATTTGCAGAGAAGTACAAAAAGAAAATGGGGGGGAGACGAGGTAGGTGAAGAAGCAATGAATACGAGGATCATTAAAAGCGTTTTCAAACAAAGTCGTAGGATAGATAGGGCTAAGAGATGGGGCTCTGTGTATGTGTGTAAACGTTCTCCCTGTTTACACAAACAAGGACAACTACACACACACACACACACACACACACACACACACACACACACACACACACACAACACACACACACTACCACAAAAACGTGAAGCAGGTAGACGTGAGAGAGAGGACTGAACAAACTCGTTAGCAAGTGACAAACAAACGGGTGCTGCGCCGCAACACAAAACCCCCTTCCCCTCCCTCCCTTCCTCGCCACCACCACCACCACAACTCCTGGTGCCTCGCCTTCTCACCACTTCCCTCCCTCCTACCCTCCTCTCCCTATCTGTAATTCCAACCACGTTCCTTCACCTCCTAGCCTATTCCGACTTATTCTATCCGATTCCAACTTACTTCTTCTGTAACTCGGCCTCTCCCTATTCCCAGAGCTATATCAACCCCTCCCCCTCCACCACCATCCTACTCCTCCCTCCCTTTCCCTCTCGCGACACTTACGTCTCGAACCCCCCCTCCCCCGCCAGCCCCAACCTCCCCACCTCACCCTACCCCTCGGGTCCTGAAGAACTGCACTGTTGATATCGTTAATACTTAAGTACCTCCAGCAAACACTCGCTGCTGCCAGACGCCCTCCACACCTCCCTCCCTCTCATACCCCTCTCCCTCCGTGCCGCTGGCCGGCGTCAGTCGGCCCGGCCACAGACGTTCTCTACCGATAATTTCGCAATTTGTATGTACAGTTTTTTGTGTGTCTTTATGGATGAATGACACTATGAATTCATGCAGCTACTGTCTATAATGTCCAATACAGTCACAGCTGTGTGAATGGGCCCCTTCTCCCCCCCTTCCCATCCCTCCCAGTACGATCTGTTCCCAGCAATAGGCAATGAAAAAAAAAAATAGATATATCCAATGTATTTCAAACTGGTACGGATGGGTTCCTACGACAAACAGGTGTCGTATACCGAAATTACGACTCTCGCTATCGGTCCGACGACATCGTGGGAAATACTACAATCAAACATGACATCGGAAACATAGCATCTTTTTCCTTCCATTTCTTTTTTCTTTTTTTACATCTAAGAGGCTCGGGTCACCTGGGAAAGGTGCTGGCGTCCGGGTTACGTTAGACGACGAAGAAATGAAACGCGTCGCCCCGTTCTTGCGCCGATGACAGACATGCCTCATAAAGGACGAAATATTGTAGGTGTCTGGAGGGAAAACATATGAGAGAGAGAGAGAGAGAGGAGAGAGAGAGAGAGAGAGAGAGAGAGAGAGAGAGAGAGAGAGAGAGAGAGAGAACAGCCTCCTGCAGCAGCTGGGAGGACGGGGAGATCTGTGGACGAGGAATCGTCCATTCCCCACAGAAGCCGCCAGCGTCCGACACACAGCGTCTGAAGAAGAGGTTCCGCGGGAGATCTGCGTGACCTGGCCTGAAGAGGGAGGCACGCAAGCAAGCAAGCACCCAACTCTCTCTCTCTCTCTCTCTCTCTCTCTCTCTCTCTCTCTCTCTCTCTCGAAGGCAAAGCCAAAGCAATGGCTGTGTCGAGAGAGAAGAGAGAGAGAGAGAGAGAGAGAGAGAGAGAGAGAGAGAGAGAGAGAGAGAGAGAGAGAGAGAGAGTGTGTGTGTATGAGTGAGTGATGACGGGGAAGTGAGGCATGGGAGGGGTTGGGGGGTGTACCGGGATAGTCACGCACACACACCGGGTAAAACAGTAGAGTGCGTGGGAACCACCGCCAGGTTAGGTTAGGTTGCTGTTTCTCACGGCCCTCCCCCCTTTCCCTCCTCACTTCTCCACCCTCTCCTCCTTCCTCACTCCTGCTGCCCTAACCACTCCTCTTCCTCTTCCTTCCATTTCATATCTACACTTGATATCAATCACCCTTTCCTAAATCAAATGATATGTTCCGAAGCCTATAGAAAAACACCCACGTCTCCTCTTCTATCCCTCCTCTAACCCCTATCCTTCACCCATCCCGCTCTATCCCCTTACAACCGCCCCCCCCCCAATAGCCGCCACCCTCCCCTACTCCAAAAAAGGAGCCAGAGTAGCTTCCCTGACCAAACCATCTGCTTCTGTTTATCCTTTAGCAAAGCTTCTCTCTTTATTACACACACACACACACACACACACACACACACACACACACACACAACTCTGCCAACTTTACACTGGCTGAGGAATTACCACGGTGAAGGTTTTCTCTAGGGAAACAATCCTACGTATATCCACACCTCCCACTGGGTTCCCTCCCACCAACACAATACCAGCAACACACACACACACACACACACACACACACACACACACACACACACACACATACAAATAATAAACGGTAATTCACACACCTCACACACTGCACTTACAATTAATACCCATACAATATCTTAGGCGCAGGGATAGGTACACACGAATACATACATGAATAACGTTCAATGTACGGAGCATCCCCTTCCCTCCCCAACACCCACATAACCCTCCACACCAGCATCTCAACACATTAAGTACCATGTCCTTAATTTCAGTAAATCTTGTGTGTCTTCAATCTCCTAATCTCTTCTCCTTCCCTTTCCCCTCACCTTACGCCTCCTCTCCCTCGCAATTACGCTCCTCCTTCCTAACCTCCTCCCAACTTACTTCCTTCCCCTCAATTCCACCCCTTCCCTCCATCTTGTTGATGCGTATATATAATTATATATATATATATATATATATATATATATATATATATATATATATATATATATATATATATATACTTTTTCATACTAGATCGCCGTTTCTGCGTTAGTGAGGTAGCGCAAAGAAAAATATGATGTTCCGTCAGGCATCGTTTCCTCATTTCTATTTTCAACATTTTCTTTCTTTCCAGTCTTTACGCTGCTATTTCTTGGAGGTCAATATCACGATATAAAAAAAAGACATTTCAAACACTGACCATTCATACGTTACCTGTGTTCATTATGTGGAAGTTGTATCACAGAAATTAATTACTACAGAAGAAAGGTACAGTAATAACATTAATAAAAGACTTTTAACTTTTTCTATGAAAAAAAATATTTCTCATCTAGGTGAAAACTCTTTTCTAGAACAGACTGGAGCAAACGCGTCTGTATTTTACGTATACAAATTTCAGTCAAATATAAATGTTACAGTGTAATACAGATCTCATCTTACTCTAGAAAATCATATAAATGTATATATGGTAAAGAATAAACATCATAAAAATAATGCGTGGTCTGCCAGTCTAATAATATGGAACAGTAGATCATACATGGGAGGGTGGAACAGTAGATCATATATGGGAGGGTGGGAGGGGGTATTGGTGCAAAGGGACAGAAGGAATTTGGAAAACGAGGTAGGGGAGGGAGGGGGAACAGCAGTGTAAAAAGGAGAGGAAGGAAAAGAAGAGACAGGAGCGCTGAGGAACACGATGGGGGCCGGGGTGTGGTGACAGTGAGAAGGGATTAGGACTGGAAGAAAGTGAAGGGGACCGAGATGTGTATGGAGACAGTGGAAGGGACTCGGGTAAGGATAAAGAGGAGAGGCGGGATGGGACGGAGATGTGGAGACGGTGGAGGCAGCTGGGACGTGGGTGGGAAAGGGGAGATGGGGTTGGTGACGGAGGGAGGGAAGTTAACAAGGTGTTGTGCTCTCCTCTGCGTCGTCGGACCCCGATCAACAAGTACAGTGGGAGGTTCTCCAGTAATGTCACTTCTATTATTGACCCTCCCTCAGGGGTAAAACCACATCTCGACGTCACCAAACCACACCTCCACTTGCTGCCATTAACCAAAACATTCATCCATCCCTTCATATAGTCATGCATTCAATCCTAACCTATTCGTAGAGGTTACCTATCCTCATATCTATCCATCCTACCTCCACCTCCTCGTCTACATACTTCTCGAGGTGGAGGCACTGGTGGCTTCACGTATCTCACTTAGGACGATCTGTACAGGCAGTCGGCTCTTGGGCAGAGGTCAAAAGCACCTCAGATCCTCACAGTCTTACCCCAACCCAACCTCACGTACCTTCCTTCCCATACCTCCCTATACCAAAGCCTCCTCAATGTTCCACTCCCTGTCCCCCTTTTACTCCTCCATTCCACTCTAAACCCCCCCTTTTCTCTCTCCCTTTCTCATTTCCTTCCCTATTTTTCCCCCCCTCGACCGAAACACAATTCCCCTTTCTCCTCAGCGCCACTGTTCGCCTGGACGTATTAATTCATCTCGACCAACGTCCTACGCGTAGCTGGATTCGCACCATCAGGGGCGTGAATACTGTTTCCTCAGGTCTCGGGCGGCCGCGACGCCTTCTAAAATATGGAAGCGTTCAGTAGCGGATGAGGCCTGGGAGTCCGGCTCTCGGATCCAACATCCATTATACTACAGATTTCGGGAGGTGACGCGCCTCCTGCATTATATCTGTCGCTGCTTCCTCCCCCTTTCTCTCTCCCTCCCCCTCCCTCTCCCGGGCTTGACTAGGATCTGATGGCTAAGTTTAAATGCAAATGAGGCACTCTCCGCTACACTCCCCTCCCCCTCCTCCCCTCCCTTCCTTCCTCCGACTCCCTCCTCATGAAGCTCCTGAGCCAGTTCTTCTTTCCTCCTCCTCCTCCTCCTCGTTTACATTCAACCATACCTTGCATCTGTACAGCCAAAATCTTCCTGCACCGTTTTTATATTACATCCATTTTCTTCTCTCCCTCCACATCCTCCACTTTTTTCTTCTACTCGTTTTCATCAAGCCTGCCTTCGCCATTTCTCTGCCTCTTCTTCATTCTTCCTCTTCGTCGCCGTCAGCCCTCAACACTCCCTCTAAATCGTCCTTTCTTCTTCCAACTACACCTACCTCCTCCACTCATGTCTCCCTAAACTCCCTCTACACCTATTTCCCTCCACCTATGCCTTTCTATCTCTATCTACATCGTCCCCTCACCCTCCTTCTACAACTACTTACCCAAAAACATGCCCTCCTCACTCCATCTCCACACACTTCCCTCCATCCATATCGTCCTCTCTCCCTCCCTCCATCCCAACACACGAAGCAACACTAAAATACAGACTCTACTGTATTTTTTGGACTCCGGAAGTACATAAAAGCCGATGTATGTACAGGTATTTTATTTAAAAAAAAATGGTTTTACCGTATTCATGGGAGGGAGGAAATGGGGAGAGTAGGAGATGGTGAGGAAATGGGTCAGGATACAGGGCACGGGAGGAAAGCAGGAGGTAAATGGGGTTGATACTGGGTAAGGGGGGGAGGGGGGTTGATATGGGAGAACAACAGGAGTTAAATGGGGCTGAAATGGAGAAACAAGGGTAAATAAGGCTGGAGATATTGAGGTGAACTGGATTAAAATGGGCGAGACGTAAGGTCAATTTGGGGGTAGAAATGGAGAGAAATAGGGATAAGTGGAAGTATGGAATAGGGGAGACATAGGGGTGAGGGGTAACTGTAATGGGGAGATCTAAAGCACATCCGGTCGTTGTTAATGGATGTCAGGAAATGGATGAAGCCTCACCCACACTGACAAATTATATTTCCCATTACATTTCACGGATATAACTGTGTGTGTGTGTGTGTGTGTGTGTGTGTGTTACGGGAAAAGTTTTACACCGGTGTTGCCCCGTCTCTTAACTCTGTACTTATACCAATCATCGACCAACTTCCAAAGGGGGAGGATGAACACCTGGGCTGGCTGTGAGCCGTCTGCTCCTTGACCCCTGTCCTATACTTGAACCCGGCCTCGTAGGGCTTGCCGTTTACACTAGTGCTGTTCCTCCCAGCTGCTATGACTGTCTCCAGCCACTGACTGGAGCACCAGGTGAACTCCGCCATGACCTGCGCTGGTGTGACTGTGAGAGAGAGACAGACAGACACCCAATACATACGTGCTTCCCAAACTCACCTCCTGTTCTGATCGTTACCCAATCGGTCTTTTCATATGGTTAAGATAACCATCTCCTGATGTGGTTATAAGCAGCAATCCATCTTGTAATAAGGTATGGTCAATAGTCCAGTCTTGAAATGTGGCTATGGTCAATAGTCAAGTCTTACAAACTGGCCAAGACCAAAAATCCGTATTTGTTACAGGTTATGATCAATACTCCTCCATTCTGTAATATGACCCTGATGATTAATCCATCATACGTCTATAACCAATCATCCATCTCCGTCTACGATCAATGATCTATCATCTAACATAACTACGACCAATACTTCACCATCTTATGTCTATCATCAATCGTCTATCATCTAACACAGCCATGATCAATACTCCAACAACTGATACATCTATAATCAATATAATCTATCATGTCACAAAGCTAACGATCAATAATAATCAAACTAGGCTCAGTGATAACCCAATCCGTTACCCTAACTTGGCCAAGATGGTACACACAAACTGAAGACGTTATTCACTTACGAACACTAACGAAGCAATACCTTTTAAAAACCGGCGGCAATTAAAGATACATGTTTCTTTTACTATTAAGGAATGTGGTTTAATATTTCCCTTTACCCCCCCCCCCCACACACACACCCACACACACAGGGCCCTCATACCACTCAGCTTGGGAAACGCTGATTACGTAATTAAATATTGTAAACCGTTCCACCAAAATGACCAGTAGCGACAAGCTTAATTAACTGAATAATTGTCGAGTAAATAAGTTCGATTTTCAGCGTGCGATCTGACGGACAACGCCAGACGCAGGTGTTTCCTCGTGCGTGACCTCTGACCCCGGCTAACCTCTGAACTTTGCTGAACTTTGACTTTCCATTAAGCTCGGTCTTGGGTAACTTCTGGTGATGGTTGGTGGTACACCCACGGCGCTAGGACCCCAGTGACCCAAGGAGGAGGAGGAGGAGGAAGAGGATGTCATCCTTGACCCAATATGACCTGGGAGATAAGACAACAATCAGGTTAATAACCCTTAAGACTTCAAGATTCCCCCGTCATTTTAAGGTCACTCATAACCAGGGTGTTGCCGATGGACGGATCTGCCGAAAGTCAAGACACACTTGACCCGAGGCGACCTCCTTTGCCTTATACTGATGTGGCAGGTGATCCGGTGGGACTCTCAAAGCGTTATCTTATCATAGCATACAATTGAGGTATCATTTATTGCTGCCCTCCAGTTTCTCTTCTCCCTCTTGTCTACCACACCCTCTCAGGCCATTCTCATTTCCGGTGGTCGTTCGCAGCTCTCTCTCTCTCTCTCTCTCTCTCTCTCTCTCTCTCTCTCTCTCTCTCTCTCTCTCTCAACAGCGTAAACGCCTTAGCAAAACGCGTTACAAGCATATCATTATGAAATAAATTACTTTTTCGTCGCAATGCAAAGCTGAACGCGTGTTTGAGACTCCTCTACGTCAAAATGCTAGGCTGTTAAAACACGGTATACAAAAAAATTATAGAGTCCGGTTAATCGATGCATTTAATTAATTGAAGAATCTCATCTATTTCAAGGTCATCAAAATATATAAAAAGAAAAAAAAAAACATTCGTAATGTACCATCTCCCTACCGTTACAAAAATAGTTATGGCTTGTAGGTTAAAATGTCAGAAATATATTCGTAAATATTCGTTCAAACTTGAAGACCTGCAGGCCATTTCGTTGACATGCACCTTTAAGTCAATATCAAAGCTTGGAATCATTGCATTACGGACTTCATTCATGTACTGAAAAACCACCTTCGATCAACTTTAGAAATCTGAGAAGTCAAAGTCACACGTCGCTCGTTTCCCTCACGACAAACAAAACATGGCAAAAATGCCATCATCTTTTAGAACTGAGTACTGTTTCTATGTACGCAAGTAGAATGTGGAAACTGGTTAAACAAACATATCTGATTTTGTGACCAATGCGAATAACTCGCTCAGTTATACAGAATTATATTTACTGTCTTCAATTCTTTCAACGCTTAAACAGATCCTGTTCAATACATGGCTCTGATATAGATACTCTCTCTCTCTCTCTCTCTCTCTCTCTCTCTCTCTCTCTCTATATATATATATATATATATATATATATATATATATATATATATATATATATATATATACACACACGTGTGTGTGTGTGTGTTTGTGTGTGTGTGTGTGTTACCGCACTCCACCTACATGTCGTTACGCCGCATGTTATGCCATCATCGGGGAAGACGTATCACTGTGTTTACGAATGGAGTACAGACTCGTCAAGGAACGTCACACTCCAAAGGAGTCGACCCTTCCCAGCTACTGTAAGTGGCGCTGCCTTGAAGCTGCAGGATCCTTCCCTGAGCAAGGGGTCATGGGGTTATAATAATAATCATAAACAACAACAACAATAATAATAATAATAATAATATTAATAATAATAATAATAATAATAATAATAATAATAGTAGCAGTAGTAGTAGTAGTAGTAGTAGCAGTAGTACACACACATATATATGTATATATATTATATATTTCTTTTATCATATATACATATATATTTCTGAAGAAAAAAAAAACCAGCTAGGAAATGGCCCCAATGCATTTAATCCATTACTTCAGTGCAGATGCACAAACCATCCATTTTTTTGACCGCTCACAGAGAGTTAACATTTTCTGATATATTTCAATCCCGCGCATCCGATATAAAGATCTGTACCCGCGAAAGTGATGATTTTAACGGATTACTTTTCTTACACAAGGTCATAACGTGTACGAGGCTCGCCCCCCCCCCCCCACCCCCCGGTGAAAACCTGCACACACGATGGAGAGAACCATTAAAGGAAGAAAGAATAAATCATTTTTATGCTTTCCGGCCAAATTAATTAATATAAACAGCATGTGAACGTTGATTAAGAGTGCAATATGTATCTTTAACTTTTAACTCTGCGACCAAGGTATAAAAGTTTCTGCGCGACTGTTTTATGTAAATTGTCTTCCCCCCCTCCGCCCTCACCTCCCTCCCTCCCGTCAGTTTTGCAGAACACCTGGAAAATTCCTGATGATAAACGAAGGGACGTTTATCACAATACCCTCCCGCATTATGACCACCAGTTTAATAATAGAAAGTAAGACACACACACACACACACACACACACACACCTCCGTGGTGAAGCCGCCTAGAATCAAACTCACACTGGTTGGAATCCTGGTTGCGGCAGGCAATCCACAGTCCACCTAGCTGCTCATCCTCCCGTAGGGGCTGGTCGATAAAAAGGGTACCTGGTATAGGGTATAGGGTACATGTGTTTGCGCACACACACACACACACACAGATCCAAATTTAAATACATCTTCGCAATAAAGCAAATGTCAGCTTCACTCTGTAACACAAAAACGCGAAATATAAATATCAAGACTAACCTAACGTTCCCAGCTCTCTCTCTCTCTCTCTTTCTCTCTCTCTCTCTCTCTCTCTCTGGATGCATTCCCCTGCGGAGAAAGCCTTCGCCGGTGACGTAAAATATATAACTTAACTTTATCAATGCCGGAAAAAAAAAAAGAAGAAACATGATGAAGTGGAAATATGTGCGAGAGTTATGATGGGGCAGAGGCGTCACACAAAATGGTATACTTCAGGGACAACCAAGAAGGCCACGCACACACTCGGTGTAAACAGAGAACCAAAAACATGGAACCTCAGCTCTCAAAAACAGAAATGTATATATATATATATATATATATATATATACATATTAAATATATATATTATATAATATATATATTAAAAACTTCCATGAGGAAACTAGTCAATCACACACACACATTATATGTATATATATATATATATATATATATATATATATATATATATATATATATATATATATAGAACGAGTGCACCAGTATTCACTTCTCAGGAAACTACCACAACAAATAAACAATCGTACAGAGAGGGTGAGAGGTGGCATGGGTGTGCGCGCGCGCGCGCACGGGAGAGAACACGCGCGAGTTAGGCTGCGAGGGAGCAAGGCTCAGGCAAACGCATGAAACCACTTGGAAAATCCGCGGCGGGGCGGGCAAGAGGCGGCGTGGGAGAGAGAGAGAGAGAGAGAGAGAGAGAGAGAGAGAGAGAGAGAGAGAGAGAGAGAGAGAGAGAGAGAGAGAGCGATGCCCCGGCTTTTATGTGGGGGAGCGAGCCCGGGCCAGAACAACACCAGCGCCGTAAACCAGATAACTTCATGAATACAAACCATAAGCTGGAATTACAAATAACCTTTTTTTCTTTGTGTGTGTGTGTGTGTGTGTGTGTGTGTGTGTGTGTGTGTGTGTGTGTGTGTGTGCTTTAGTCACACTAGCTCAGGCGATGTGATGATAGCATTCTCTCCTTAATCCCAGCCTCGTTAAACTCGCCCACTTGTCTAATCGTTAACCGCCAAGTGTAGGGAAGATAACGACTGGTAAACGAAAAAATAATGTATATATATCCAGAACTCCATATGGCACTCGATTCCGTCGTCCGTCTCCATTCCTGGGCTTCTGTGCTAATCAACCAAGTCGCTTATTTTTCATGTTTACCAAAAGCAGCGTGAGATGAAGTTTATCAGGGTGTGTGTGTGTGTGTGTGTGTCATGGGGGAAGGATGAGAGGGGAGCCGCTGCAGTATTAGGGTGGGAGGAGTGGGGACGAATGGTTGAGGTTCATCAAGTGGTATGAAAAGTTAAAAGAATTAGCTTTAATACGAGTCATTTCTATTTTCACAATTATGAATCTTTCTTGACGAGAAGGGAAAGAGAAAGACCAACATGGAGAAAAAGGATAAGAATAAAAGGAGAGAGAAAAACCATTTACTGTAGGAAACAGTGACAACGGAAGCTTCGCTGTTGATGCAAACGAACACAAATAAAAAAAGATAAACAAATCCACTGCCGACGAAGCAATGGTCTGGTGCGCATGCGTGCCCCCTCCTCTCCCAGGCAGCAGCAGCATATTCCTTTACGACCGAAGTAGATCTTAATTGCTCGGGGTCGTATCCCTTTTGATGGCGACTTTAATCACATTCTCGCCCGGAACAACGACCCTGCTGACGACTGGCAGTTAAGGAGGACGCGGCGCGGACTGTCTGTCATAGGAATATCAATCAATCTAGCTTGGATAGCATTTTATTGCGGCGATAAAAGCTTGTTTCACGACGGGCATGAAGCGGGTGGGAGTGAGCGATACCGCGCCGAGATGCTATGAATGGCTATAGCCGTAAAATGCTCTGCAGGGCTATCCACACACTCACACACAGACAGCAGCAGTAAGAATACTTATGCCTGCAGGAAATTGTTTGGCTGTACACAGAGAGCGAGGGAGGGAGGGAGGAGGAAGAGAGGAGGGGGGGATGGAATACGTTACCAGACTGAAGGCTGTTACGAATATGGCCTTTAAAACGGCGCTCATGTCGTATTTTCAAATAAAAAAAGTTGCCAGGTTTATCATAACAACACCGATGATGAAGGTAGGTATGCGTGTTGATGATGATGATGATATGGAAGCAGTGTACTTCCGTCTAAGTACGGCAGTGCTACTGTTCCGTGAGCTTCCATACATAACACTGCAGGACTACATAGCGTTACGTGACACGGAAAGAATTCAGAGAACTGTTATTAATACGAAGATCGGGAGGTCGACGAGTGTTGCCAGTACTCGATCACCCAATACACTTATCCTCCACGCAATCCAAGTGTTATCTTCATTTGCTTTCATCAACCATCACTAATCCTTACCTCTACACTGTTGATGAGAAGGGGTAGACTCGTAGATCAAGAGATCCAAAGGGGGGCAAAAGTTCTACGTCAGAAATCTGCGCCCGGTACGTGACTTCCACGCTGCAGCGCTACCGCTGCCGGGCGTACGATACCCCCTCCCGCCCTGCATTCCTCAAACGACCACACTCGACCTCAGTTAACTGGACACATTTTCGTTGTTACACGGCGGAAGAAGGAACCATCACAACGGTACAACAAACCATACAGTTATACTATATCACACGAACATATATACCTGATTCCGTTAATCTGGATATCTACTATGTTTCGATTAGACAAATGTCTACGGAATTACCTACATACAATTCGCTATACAAAATAAATCCATGGGCTTTACAACGAACATTTCATTAACAAAAATTAAACATAGGAACCGTTCCTGTGTCTTTATCAAACGAGCCTTTAATGGAAGCCAAACAACTCGGAAGAGTGTCAGCCAGAATACCCGGCCGGGAACTTGAACCAAAACCAGACGATTCACAGCCACCGCCACAGCCCACTACACCACGGAAGCGAGCATAAACACCCCGGCTCTGATATTCCGACGAGCGTGGCTGTTCGTCCGCAGCTCGCCAATCAGTAAGCAGCTGGAAATGTATGGGTAATAAAATCCACCATTTAAAGGGCACTGTCATTCGTTTTGCAGGAAATTAACTAAAATATAGGCAGCCACACCCGAGCGGGATGTCCCCAGGGGATTTATATGCTGGAATCGTTCAGAAAAATGGTTAGGGAGTAAATTTCCAACACTAGTGCGTATATCTATATATATATATATATATATATATATATATATATATATATATATATATATATATATATATATATATATCGCTGTAAATACAAGTAATGAAGCACATAAAGAAACATTTTAGTAGCAGTCGAAGCAATTTCGGAATCGGTACGTTTATGAACGCATATTTCAACCATAAGGTGACTTCCTGTACAATGCTTCTCTGGGGACAAAATATCTTTGAAAATATATTATATTAATCCATGAACATTTGATTTCCTTTATCTACCACGATAAGAACGACGGAACGATCACAGAGCACGACGGTCCGACCACTGAACACGACGGTACGACCCTTGAACACGACGGTACGACCCTTGAACACGACGGTGCGACCCTTGAGCACGACGTTACGACCCTTGAACACGACGGTACGACCCTTGAGTACGACGTTACGACCCTTGAGCACGACGGTACGATCCTTAAGCACAACGATACGATTCTTGAGCACGACGGTACGACCCTTGAACACGACGGTGCGAACCTTGAGGACGACGGTACGACCCTTCAGCACGACGGTACGACCCTTGAGCACGACGATACGACCTTTGAGCACGACGAAGGTACAATCAGAGGAGTACTTTGAGACACAACAGTATAACAGAAGCAGGGCAGGCAGTCACTTTCCCATCCAAACCCCTTTACGTTCCGTAGGGGAAGCCTGACTATAGAGATCTACAACCTGTCAAGGACTTAAATCCCCATCAATCTCTGGAGATCGCTTTTACTTTAGCTACACAGGAATCCTTCCTTCCTTATTTCACTTCAAATCACCCAATAAATTCGGTATCCTAACTTGTCACCCGACTCAAATGCTCCCTTATAAATCTCAAGAGTAAAAAGCTTTTATATTGTGATTTAAATTAAAAATAATCTAAACTTAATGAATTAATACTTAAAAAAAAGATATTCAAACTAACATCTGAAAGTGATAATGTTAGCCCATCTCACCCAACTTCAAAGTGAAAATCAGAATTAACCCAAATATCACAAGGTCGACCTTAACAGTATTAATGTTAAAACTCAAGTTAATGGAATGACCTTGGCAGAACCACTGTTAAGTTCTTGTAAACAGCAAAGTTAAAATCCAAGGTACTAGCCTTACC
This sequence comes from Panulirus ornatus, assembly GCF_036320965.1. Classification (NCBI taxonomy): domain Eukaryota; kingdom Metazoa; phylum Arthropoda; class Malacostraca; order Decapoda; family Palinuridae; genus Panulirus; species Panulirus ornatus. Next base: position 3,701,033 of record NC_092288.1, on the reverse strand, counting down.
TAAACCTAACCGCTGTTAAACTCTTGTAAAAAGTCAACTTCAGTGTTACAATCTTGTAAATTGCAAAGCTAAAACGGATGATGAGCCCCATTTCCATAACCCATTTTGAATCATCCCTGATAAACCAATGATCGAAATTACTTCACGTAATCACCATTGTTACTGCCATTCTCCTCCTGAGTTTAATTCGACGTCATATCTATTAAATTTCTAATCCGATCCTCCGCTAAGTTCAGCAACAACATCAGCTAACATCCTTAGCGTACCTCCCCACAGTTAAATTACCTCATTAAATCCGTATAGTTAGCCATACAACCCTTAGCAAATCCCGTGCGCTTTCGTGAACCCTTAACACCCTCTTTCGCAAGCACAACAAGAGTTCCACCCCCCCAAGTCTCTCGCTATGTCCCCGCGCGTTTAAATCACCTGTAGTTAAATCCCTTCGAAGTTATGCCTCACACACCCTCCCTCCCTCCCACCAAGTCGAGGATCCGCGCCGCTGAATGCACCTAAATCGCCATCCGTGCCCTACCCCCCCGCCATATCCCTCCCTCCCTACCCGCCTCCCCCCAGTGAAATCCGGCCAAGTTAAATCCGGCTAGTTAAATCGTCAGTTGGGGATCCGCCGGGGACGGTCTCTGTCTCGCACGGGGGGGGGGGGGGAGAGAAAAATTACATCTGGCGGACCGACCAAAGCCCCTCTAAGAGGCGCGGGCTTTCGCGGGAAATCTCGAGTATCCGCCATCTCTCTGCCATATTACTTGATTAAATTATAAATTCTAATGCTCTAAAAGAGAGAGAGAGAGAGAGAGAGAGAGAGAGAGAGAGAGAGAGAGAGAGAGAGAGAAGCATGGGAAGGGGAAGGAAGGGGAGCGTGGAGAGGTGGTGTTGTGTGGGTAGGGGACGCGATGGAGACGGACGGACGTATGGACGAACGGAGAAAAGCCCCAAAGAGGGCAGGAGAGGTGCCGTTGGGGGTAGTGAGTGAGTTGTGGTGGTGGTGGTTGGGGTAGTGAAGTGGTAAGAGGAGGAGATGGGAGAGGCTAGGCAAGGGGGGGGGGGGGGGAGAAGGAAGGACGGGGTAGCGAGATGGAGAAGGATGGACGCAGAAGAGAGGTGGGTGGCGTGGAGGAGGAGGGGCGGTAGGGTGAAAAGGAGGAACGAAACATAAGGTAGGAGGGAGATGGGGGCTACCATACCCCCCAAAAAAGGTCCTACGGTCGTGCTCAAGGGGCTATAATCTCACTGTCCATCACCATCCATCAAAGAAGGAGTTTTAACCTTCACAATCAGAGGAAAAATATCATATAAACTGCTGACGTTCAACTCTTAACCACGTAACATATGAAAGTCATTAAGGGAGAACTTTTTAATTTCTTCCCCACGCCCGGAAGCTGATCCATCAACATCCCTCCTACCCACTCACACATTCTCTGTGAGCACTGCTTGAAAGCATCCCTGACCAACATCTTTACAATGTATTTCATGCAGATGTAAATTTCACGACGTGAGCTCCAAGCAAACAATGCTTGGCCACACTCATCACAACCCCATCAAGGTAGAAAGACGTTCAGCAATGCAGTCCACTCCTAAATTCCTCGCATAAGTTCTTTTTTTTCTTTCTCTTCGTTCTATTATTACGTTCACGAATCTTAACTGGAACTTGCATCACAAATCTAACACTTCCATTAAAAACATATCAAGACGAAACTACTGGTTCTCCTTCCCGAGTCTTAAGGCACTGGGCATTTCCTTACGAAATTCCATCTACAGGAGCTACGAGGGAATATTGGCCCCTTCCAAACTTCAGTACAAACGTCTAGAGTCGACAAAAAAAAAAAAAAAATCAGGAATAATCTACCAATAAATCGAGAAAGAAATATGTATATCATTACAAGTTGTATATCAACTGAATGACATATTTCTTTCCGGTATCTTCCCTGATGATGTGATCATTACACAAAAGTGCACTTGGGAACCTATCGTGTTTCATTTCCCTCTGTTAAGCTTAGACGGAATATACTCTGTGTATATATATATATATATATATATATATATATATATATATATATATATATATATATATATATATACAGCCATAAAAAAGTCTATCCATCTAAAATACACTTTTTTCTTCCTTTCTCTAGCGTTCCAGGCTTATGTCCCTCACCTCGGAGTCCATATGACTGACAATACCCGGCACGAACCATGGCGACGTTCGACACCGTGTTTTACAACGATACCAAATGTTATTCGAGAGAGGGGTTTTTTATTGGCTGTGACTGGGGGGGGGGGGGGGGGGGGATAGACAGACAGAAAAAAGACAGACACACAAAGTCCGTCCGTCCACGCGAGGCCACTGTACGATGTTTGAATTCGATATCTCTGCATGATGCCCCTAATCTATCATCCCCACACTATCATGTGTGGGTATGATATCTTCCTGTGTCATGCCCTAGCCTATCATCTCCCACTTTATCATGTTCCACCACCAAGTCCCACTTTGTACTGTACCCTTCCGTGTGGACCATCTTGTATTGTGTCCCACTGTGTATTATGTCCCAGTGAGTACAATGCTGAATAACACTGTAACAATGTCCCACTGCTCGTCGTGTTTTCTACTGGTTATCACATACCACAAAGTGTCATGTACCACTGCATATATATATATATATATATATATATATATATATATATATATATATATATATATATATATATGTGTAAACCTCAAGACACACACACACACACAGCGGGACACGCGAACCCAGGAACGGATCCTGAGGAGGACCACACGCCACGCTGTACTTCCAAAGTGTCCAGCTGACGGGCACAGCTAACACACATGTCACGGCAGCATACCAACTACATACTTAATGGCTGATCCAGCCAAGAACGAGGCCGTCACATAAATAACCCCAGTTCAGTCTTTAGCTGCAAACACAAGGCCTTGAAATCAAAGAAAAGGTCCTATCAATACACCATCTAATCTCTTATCATTTACCTCTATGAAAAATGTCCTTAAAATTTAGAGTCCCCTTTTCTCAAACATCGCCATAAAACTTAAAACTACAAAGGCCTTAAAATAGGACAACCCCCCCCCCCTTCCCAATCTAAACCCTACCATTTAAAATGACAACGAGGAGACCTTAAAATATGCGCCTACCTCAAACCCCTACCATTAATCGCAGAGCACAAAGGCCGTGTACTAAGTCCCGAACTTAATCCCAACCATTTATCTCTAAGAACAAATGCCCCTAGAGTAAAGCCCTCTATCCAGTCACTTGCCAATTAGATTCACGTATCAATGCCAAAAAAAGAGGGGGAAATCCCTTACCTAATCCCTATCATCTACCTTGCGACCACAAAGATCTTAATGTAAATCCCCTTATTTAAATCCCTAAGTATAATTCAGCTCCAGACACAGAGGAGCTTAGCACGAGTCCCTCACTTAATCCTCACAAGGCAAAAGTTCATGACTACAAACATTGCCGCCCGCCCCCACCCCCTTTTCCGTCCCCTCCCTCCTTCCTTAACTCAAGGGGTTTCCTCCCCTCCTCCTCAATAGTGAACAGTCCCCGATCTCTGGCTCCTACCCCCTCAAGAGTCACAACCTAGAGCACAACACGTACCCCATCCATCCAAGCTCGCGCGCCCCCCCCCAATTCTCCCCAAAAGAAGCACCAGGCCAAACAGCAACAGTGCCACCATAACTAGCCCGCCACGGACAACAATGGAGTCCCCACCACATCAGTCTTGGCTCCCTGGCCAAGTCTGGCACGCCACCACCATCAGGGTGTGTGTGTGCCCCATTTAATAAACTCGGCGCCCATGCAATTTGTTCCCAAGTCTGAAGGGGGGGGTGTGTGTGGGGGTGGGGGGTTTGCATACGGTACCTACAAATATATATCTTTCGCCCCGGGTGCGGGTCTGAGAGCCCCCGGGGGAGGGTGGAAACTTTCGCTCTTAGGCCAGTGATGATGGTCTGCGGTGTTGTGTGGTCTTCATTGCAGATGAAGACCCTCTCTCTCTCTCTCTCTCTCTCTCTCTCTCTCTCTCTCTCTCTCTCTCTCTCTCTCTCTCTCTCTCTCTCTCCCCGCCACGTCTGACCTCTTCATTCGGTAATGCTTTACTGCCTTCAGTTCGTAACATCTACTTTCAAAGTAACGCTTTACTGACTTTCAACCCCCAGCCCATAACTATCAAAACCGTTCGTCCGTAAACATATATACCTTTAAACCCCTGTGAGAACCTTATTCTCAAGTGTCTGTCTCTACCTAAACCAGAAATATTCTCCCCACAAAGACAGTGCAAATTATGGAGACCAATTCTAATAACTGCTTACCTTCGAGTCCAAGACTGACATTATTTGCGCCTCCTTTGGTTCTTACGACAAGTTGACGAGGATTTCCTTTTGAGATGATGTACTCCGCTGGAACGATATGGTCCTCGAAGTGAATGTACTCTCGCTCCATGTGTTATCACTTGCAGGCGAAGAAGTCTGTTGACACCCATTAAGCCGTGTGCATAGGTAACATATACACGAAATGGCCGAATGATGGAGGACAAATACGGCAAACAAGACAGTGAGGCTGCAATCAACGATGTGTATCAAAACTGCCGATCGCAATATAAAGCCAGGCTACAAACAAGACAGTGTGAGACTGCAAACAACACCCATCCAGACTGCAAACACCGGCCATTAAGCCTGCAAATACCGGAAAGCAAGACTGCAGAAAACAGACTGCAAGAATGCAAACAAAGTGAGAAACTTTGTAATTACAAGAAATGCAGAGGACTTTCTTGCAAGACTTAAACTAATTGTTGCTCGCCAGACAAAAAAAAAAAAAGAAAAAAAAACGCAAGAACAAAAACCACATTCCATGATAAGGCCGAGATATGGTTCCGTGGCTCCAACAGTGATAAGAAAAAAAAAAAATACATATCGTTACCGACTGATTTGACAAGTGTGTGAAGCAGTCTCTCGCAACACAACATTCCCTGGGGAAGAGTAATCTGGACCATTTCTCACGTCTCGTGTCTACTTCAACAGACTCCAGACAAATAAGATAAAAAAAAATTACTTTTCAGACAAACCACTCAAGGAACTCGAACACAGTGACTTTACAAAGAGGAAAATCAATCACACTTTCAAAAATCTTTTCACACCATAGATTTTTCACACGTCCTTCGCAAAGGGCTGACCCGGTTTCCCACAACTTATCTCTGGTATGATAAGAAGCACCATCTTCATATCGTTCCTTTGACAACGGATTAGATAAATACTATAACTACAACCAGATTATCTAAGGATGGTCTGTGTAGTCTCGTTCAGTCAAGCACTATTCATCAAAACTAAGATCCAAATTTCCAGTAAAACTTCATTTACAATCACCTAAATTTACCATCCGTGACGTACGATAAATATACCCCATAAAAACCCAATATCAATTCAAAATACAAATCACTGTAGACCATTTTCTTACTCTCAAATTTCTACCTACTCTTTTGAATTCATTCTTATTTGAAAGACTCCAAACAACTGATCCATACGATACAAAAACAAAAAAAAATTCTCTGAATGACAAACACAAAAACTGTCACTCTCATATAACAAAAGCCGTGTGTGCAGAAAACTAAATTGATATTGTCAATAAAAATTGGCAAGCTTTATTTTCATTAAAAGAAACAAACATGTTTCTTGTAATTACATTTGCCTTAGAATAAAAAAAATTTATTTTTACAATGATCATAAGAATCATGAAAATGTATTAGTATTCACTGTAATAAATAAATGTTCTCCTATCAATGAAAAAATAAAAAAAATGCGATGGAGCAAATCTACTTAAACACACAAAATATGAGTTCAACAAAAATCGCGTTTTCTTTTCAATACTTTTCTTTTTTTTTAAATTGTGGATTCTCACCAATCACAGTATTCTACCTTTTGCTATCACCAATACTATATGATTACCACTAGTTGTCTTGTACTACCATTCCCACCATCCTTGCCTACTTCATGTGACTACTACTACTACTACTACTACTTGTATGACACTTTACACAGGCATACAAGCATAAAGTAGAAACATCTCCACCACACACTCAAACATCATTAGGAAACTCCACCACATCTAGCCGTCACACTATCACACATTCAACCACCTATTACCACATGCAATGAACCAATCACCGCCTCATTCACCATCAACCATCACTTACCACACATCATTGCTTCAATCGCCAACCATCACCGCCACTTTCCACCACACACCACCACCATCATCAACTCCACATACATGACCGTAGACCACCCCATACATCCACCATCACCCACCAAAATTACACTCGACCACAATCACCTCTATTGACACCACACCACAACACTTCCCCCGCCACCCGCCATCACTGTCCACACCACAGTCTACCACCATCGCCGGCCAATATAGGGAGAAAAACAAAAGAAAAAGATATTCAAAACCTGTTTATGGCCTTCCATTCTCAGCAGGACGGCAACACGGCTCAAAAAAACAAACAAAGCAGTAAACAAAATAAATGTTAACATAGAATAAAACTCTACTTCCATGTATACAGGTGTATACATAATACATGAGTATACATGAGTGTATGATACACAAGTTACTTCCGCATGTATATGACATGAATCACTTACTTTCGCAACGTAATGTCAGCACAAAACATAAATATTTATCGGGTATTTTTATTCCCAGTTATCAAATTATTCTAAGCTGCATTTTCTCCGCTTTCAAAGGAAAGACATCCAGGTGCACGGCTTACTGCTCATGCTGTACCTCCCGCCCACACACACACACACACACACACACACACACACCTTAAAATTACCTAACACCATATTGTTGCGGAGGGCAAATTCTTCGGCAATAAGTAATTTCTGGTGTTTCAAATTACAAAAAAAAAAACATGTCTGGCGCATGAAAGGTAATTACATTCAAATAAAAACTGTAAAGAAAATTAAGCATTACATTTTCGCATAAAAAGAGGCCAAAAAGTAAATTTCTGAAAGTTCTGAAATCCTATTTCTTGAGCTAGAGCAAAATTGCTATATACACGGCAATTTCACAAATTGGCTTGGCTCCTACTAAGCCACGAATGGTTGGCCTATTTACAAAAATTTCACAAGTTTTCTTTATGTCAAAAGAAACTGCGAGGCGTGGAGGAGGAGGAGGAGGAAGAAGAAGAAGAAGAAAGGAGGAGGAGGAGGAGGAGGAGAAGGCTAAACCATTGCGAGTCTACTGGTAATTACACTAACATAAACACTCTACGTTACGATCATTACACGCTTGTGTTATGAATACCGGAGGGGGGGGGGGGGAGGATACCTACCACCCATTACTGTAATTACCACTAAACAACGGAATCACGATCAAATACATCAGAACCACCAACCTAATGCATCCGCCGTCCATACACCATCTCCAGGAAACACACGGCAGAATCAACCAACAGCAATGTATGATATCAGACGAAAGCAAGCATCACACAAGTGTGTATGGGTGCATGATCACCCACACAGACACACACACACACACTGGTGACCATGAATGACAGCATGCATGCATGATCCAGACGAAGCATGGTCAACAACACATGTGCAATATGCAGGAATGCACAAACTGTGGCTATGATCCAGAACTAATGAGTTGATGCCATTGATCCGGGGATATAGTCTCTACTTCAGCAATGTCTTGGTTCTATGAAGTGACTCCCTGATAAGACGCGAGGCTTTTGAGCTGCCTGGATTCAACTACTTTTTTGTACTGTGGCGTAGCAAGAAAACGGATTCAGTAAACAAGGCGCGCGTCTCCAAAATGAAGACGGTAAACGGAACGGAACGAGAGCCCCGGATGCAGTACAATAAAGATCTTATTAATGTGTTTCAGTGGACATCGTCGGATCTTGCTACAGACGAGAGTGTGGGGGAAAGATTAGCCGGAGTGAAACACATAATGAGCTTGTGGCTGCCGCTTGTCAACAATTACGAACTGTGTTCACTACATATGATGATATGTGGGAGTATGTGAGGAAGACATTCAGCTGAAGAACTGGCAGTCTATGACGAGGTTATCTACTGGGAGACAGTACGTGGGAAGGGCAGATAACAGAAGACTTGATGGTCTATGACCAGGTTATCAGCTGGACACAGTACGTGGGAAGGGCAGATAACAGAAGACCTGATGGTCTATGACGAGGCTAACTGCTAGAAGGCAAGAATACTATCCTAAAACCCTAATGCAGACTGGTGGAGATAACAATGCAGTTTCAGATAAGAAGAATGACTTCAAGGTTAGAAGGAAGAGGTGTCTGGGTTAATGAACGTGCATGACTGTGATACGAATCAAGTCTCTCTCTTTGAGGTGATTGACGAAGAACATACCAGTCGGTCTAGGATGAACAGGAAGGTCACAGTGCCGTTCAAATCAGCAGACCAATACACACACACACACACAGACACACAAACACACACCATCTTATGCCCGAGGTGGGGGGGAGTCTCTTCTTTTTAATTCGCAGACAAGGAAGACTTGTGTGACCTCGGAGCAGTGTAGCTAAGCCGTTAGATAAATAACAGTCGACTGCAGTAGTGCAATAACTGATAAGCCCGAGCGAGGGAGAGGCCGGGCCTTGGAGGCACTATACATGTCCACCGGAGGGATTAGACAAAAGCTGATAACGTAAAACACTTCACATGCTGCTGCCGCTGGCGAGTTTTACGATACGACCACCGCGCCATGTGTTGGGCAAATACGGACGGGAGATCTGTATGATTACAAGCTACCGGCGTTACGAGTCTTTGATCTCCGCGCTAGCTTGATAATCCTGGTGAGGAGGAGGAGGAGGAGGAGGAGGAGGAGGAGGAGGAACAACACGGCTTAAGCTTTTGTGCAGGACGAATTTCAACACAGGGGTGAGGTGGGGTGAGGTGCAGGGGGGGGAGTAAAAAGACGTGCCGATGGTCCTACCGGACGTACGTCGTCAACACACAGCGCCCTGGTAGGAATCCCAGGTCGCTGTGGTTGACGCAAAGGTATGTTTTACACCGCCACCACACCTCCACACTGAGGCATCCTTGCCTATCATATGTTAGTGTCGGGAGTTTACATATTACAATCCCTACCGACCCCTGACTAGCCAGCCAGCCAGCCAGTCATTGCCATCTTTCGGCACGCTAGCGCTATGCAGTAGCATGCAGGCACTACGATGCAGGCGAGCGACGCTAGCTGGATGGCTGGGTTCCTGTGGCGCATGCTGACCACACCACCACCACCGCCGCCGCCACCACCACCATCTGCGGGAAGCGACAGAGGCGCCTCAGTGGGGTACACCACCACTACTATGAGCTCTGTGTCTGTGTGTCTGCGTCTGCTTGACTGCCCCTGTTTTGAGGGTAGACATACAGACCCAATGTCCCCCTTCCACGCTGTGGCCTCACTGTCCCCTCCTCCCCCTCCTCATGGCTCGTATCTTACCATGAGGGACGAGTTAAAGGATCCACAAGGGCTGTGCCATGTTGAGACAACACACATCCCGGAATTTCACGAGCAAAAAAAAAAGAGCATTATTCATCACTGTATGCAGAGTTTAGATACATAGATTTTCTCAATTATTTTCGGCCTTTTCCTACAGATAACTTCAATAAATCGTAAATCACCATCATGATATTTACTACTAATACTAAGAATAATGATTATAATAATAATAATAATAATAATAATAATAATAATAATAATAATGCTTCTACTATCACTATCATTGTCTTTATTCTTATTATTGCTTTTAGTATCATCATCATCATCATCAATTACGGAGTCATTATCATTTCCGATCATTATCATACTCCATGCTACATGACACTTGACCCCCCAACAAACTGGGTCAAAAATACAAAACACACACACGTCCAGTATTTTCAAAAAGCTGGAAACAGATGTTGCTACGTCCCGACCCACTGCCATGGATAAAGATCCTCTTATCTTGCCTGACCTTTAAACACCTGTACCAATCCTGACCTTTAACCCATATAGCAGGTGACTGCGCGGGCAGACACGGAACCGAACCAGCGTCCCACTCATCTTCAAGCGGAGAAGCAATGCCATTTAGCCACCATGTATGAACTGGTTATTGAGTGCTCACGAATTATTCATGTACTACTGTAACTTCACGTGACAGAATTTATCTTTTAAGAATTTACGAATATAAAGTGACCTCCGTCGTGTATCTTTTGGTCCATAGCAATCGACGTACAAACACATCTTATGTCAGTTTTGAACAAAACTAATGAAAACATCTTATCATGATACAGAGTCAACATTTTTTTACTACCCTTCCTCCGCAAAAACATAAAACCATACTATAGAAATATATAATGACTGGAGGATTGAAAGCAATGAAAAGCAGTTACTAGAAAGACAAGACAGTAAAGACACAAGATATAAGCACGAGGTGATTAGGGTTAAGATAAGGGTAAGTTTTCGGGATAATCATGGCAAACCTCTGCTTACCTGTATCAAATTACTCTGGGTTTAAAAGCCTTGGTCACAATGGACGAGTAGTATAAAAGAGTTTACTAGCGGCTACGATACTTTCCGATGGAGTTACTTTAGGCAGTAAGTGAAATGTACTTCATACCGTAAACAGACTACTCTCCAAGTAAGCTCAGCTTCGACTTAGCTGTTACGGTGGGTTAATCCTCTGCGCTGATTAAATCAGCTTATTTTTTCTCGACTGGGGTGCTTACGCGAGATCAGCTTTAGAACAGCTCACGTTAGACAAGGATAACGTAAGCTTTAAGACGGTTTACGTCACCGACGCAAACAACAACCTCTTTAGTTACGTCGTCTCGTATAGGTTATTTACCTTGCGGTAGCCTTACCGATCTTACGTCGTCGTACACAGGCCTACCAACTTTACGTCCTGAACCCAGGTGTGCCAACCTTACGTCCTGAACTCAGGTGTACCAACCTTACCGAACGACGAGATCCAACGCGTCGGGGATGAACCATTCTGCTCAGATCTCGACATCCAATACTTACCTGAGGAAGAGAATATACACAATACATTAACATGTGGCCAGTACATAGAAAAGTCAATTACATAAACACACCTGCATATCATACGTATGTATACATATCAACCATGTATGGTGCATGTGATGCGAGCTCTTTACCACCATACCTCGAGAATCGAACCCTGGTCCGTTTGCGTGGCAGCCAGGTAGCCCAGCCCCTATACCAAGATGATCTTAAACCAGCATCTCCACCGTAACCACTCGCTGCGTCACGCATCCTTTACGATGCGTGACGCATCGCAAGATCCGTGAGTTACCGAGTGTTTACACAAGATCCGCGAGTCAGCGAATGGTTACGACGGAGATGCTGTCATTAAGCTCACTGCGGTATGAAGGTCTGGCTATCTAACTGCTACGCAGATGGACCGGGGGTTCGATTCTCGGGTGACACTGGCAGACAGCTTACATACGAGCATATACATATACATTACTATAATAATCCCCGTGGGTGCGGGCGGGGAGGAAGCGGGCTAACGCAAAAATATAAACAACAGTTGCGCGTATTTGGATGATAATGGCTGAAGAATATTTACTTGTTTTTTTTTGTTTGCTGAAGCGAGGGGCCGGTGTTCGTGATGCCTCGCCAGATATATAGATGTAATTAACACGTCAGTTACCGGCATGTTGCCTCGGGAAATTCAGGCGTTTTTTTTTTTTTTCCCCCCGCCGGAGTGAAATGGTCGATTCGTTTAAAACGTTTTACTGCACGTACGCCCGCTAAGAGCAGCGCTCCCCGGGCGCCGGACGGACGGACGTGGCTCAAATAATACCCTTCCCTTGTACGTACGACGCGCGTGCCGTACGCACGTACATAAGACAGACAAGCAGAGTGACAGATAGACAGACAGATGCGTTGGGAAGGGAGCAGTTTTTTTTTAGACCAGCTTCGTTAAGCAGCCTGTTAGCAATTCTTTGTATTACTTCTCTACGGGGCATTTTTTTTCAAGCATTTTTTTCCTTTTTTTCTTTCTGTTTTTTTTCGTGCCTGTGGGGACATGTACACAGTTTGTTTAAGGGGGATGTTCACGTTTCCCTCCTAGTTCAACCTACCATATATGTTACCTATTCTAACTTTTATATTGTGCTTCGCCTCCTTTATAATAACAGTAACGATAATTGGTATACCGCTCCCGTTTTCTATGAGAAAGAAGTCATCTATACAATTTAAGATTACCCCACAGTGCACCCCACCCCACCCTTCCCCCACCCTCCTCCCTATAACCATTACTACATCCCGTTTTCCAAACACTTGTGATCTCAAATTCCACCATCAGCCCCTCACACCTTAGGCCTCTTTACGAAGATAAAACACACAGGTTTATCCTCGGCGCGCGGAAATCTTAAAACCTGTTCTTCAAGTGGCATGGGGGGGGGGACTCCAACAAACGATAAAAAAAAAAAGAAAACGACGGGCGGGCTCGTCTGATGGCGTTAGTGATCGGTATATTATGATGATAACGTTAGGGGTGGAAAAAAAAAAAAACGGCGACAAAAATTGCTATTTAATCTGACATCAAGATAGAAATAAATGTTATGATGAGGACATTTAAATCCATCTAAAAATCTCAAGACACATCAAATTCCCGGACCATTGTCAAGGGCGTGTAATGTAAACTAGCCAAGATAATCACTCCTTAATTGGTGATATGATCGACTGAACACACAGATCTATGAGGTCTGGGTTACCGTGCATCAGTGAGGGAATAAATAATTTCTTTATTAACCTTTTTTTTTAAAAAATAAAAAACTGTTGCTGGCTTTTTCTCGTTCTTAATCACAACACTGATTAATTACCACACAATGATTATCACCATAAGCATCATCAATACTTAAAATTACTATCGACCTCTTCAGCACGACGGTACGACTCCTTGAGCACGACAGCGCAATCCTCGAGCACGACCATGTGATCCTTGAGCACGACAGCGCAACCCTCGAGCACGACCATGTGATCCTCGAGCACAATCGCGCAAACCTCGAGCACGACCATGTGATCCTCGAGCACAACCGCGCAATCCTCGAGCACGACCATGTGATCCTTGAGCACAACCGCGCAATCCTCGAGCACGACCATGTGATCCTCGAGCACAACCGCGCAATCCTCGAGCACGACCATGTGGTCCTTGAAGCACGAGAGTACGACCGTGGTCCCTTCCAATGATCCTTCAAGGGATTGGTTCTGGGATAACGCCATTTGCACTCACAGGTCGTCCCGAACAGGTCAAGGGTCGTTCCGTTGAGCTCAAGGGTTTAGCCTTTTGTCTCATCTACCACCATTACGACTACTACTACTACTACTAAAACCATAAGCACACTTATCGCACTACTACTGCAATACTGCCACAACAACGAGCTACTACTACTACTACTACTACTACTACTACCACTACTACTATCTACCATTACTTTCACAACCCACTTCCACTGTATTTACCCATCCTTAACCCACCAACAACAACATTCCTCCATCCCCCAAATCCCCCCCACACACAACCCACCCCACCCAACCCCTGGCCTCAGCGGGGGCCTGGCTGGCTGACATCCCCCCTCCCCCACCTTCCCCCAACTTAAGCGGGTGGAGCTGGCATATATATTGCTCCGAGGCTGTAAAACTCCAATCAGATGTGCCTCCGATTGTCACCTCCGCCACTCTGGTCCTGATCGGGAGGGACTCCGACCTCGTTTAAACTTTGCGATGCTATTTTCATATGGAAATTTCCTCTCGGTCTGCGGTAGCTGATGGAGGGGGGGGGGGGGGAAGGGGAGGACATAGAGGGGAGGGGGAGGGAGGGACGCGGTTTGACACCCACTACGGCGGGGTGGGGGGAGGGTGGTGGTGGTGGGGGAGGGGAGGTTCTTTAGACTCGTCCACCTCCCCTAGGGGAAAAAAGGGAGAGGGGGGGGTGTCATGGTTAGGGGGGGGGGTGGCGGGTGAAATCCGACCTCATGAATATTTATTAGTCGTTTGAACCGTAACTAAATTTGTGATTTTGTCTTTTGTGTGACTTTTTTGTTTTGTGTTTTGTGTGTGTGTGTGTGTGAGAGAGAGAGAGAGAGAGAGAGAGAGAGAGAGAAGGCAGGCATGTGTGAGCATGTGCGAGTGAATCTTTGCGGTGTTTGTGTGTACGCTTGTGCATGTGTTTGTGCGTCTGTGTGTACATATTTTTCTGACATATGAAGGATGCATGTATGCATGTATGTAAATTCTGATCTCAGTATGTCTATGCATATATTCAAATTTGGCCGCATACATTATCAAACTCAATCCATGATTCTCACGTACATGCGCGTTCACCATGGTCACTGTGTACTCACACCTGAAGACATGAACAGGGTAGACCCTTCAACACTTACAGACACACACACACACACACACACACCTCAGCTGCCCCCTATGTATACATAGATCCCTCTAGTGCGTATAAAAGCCGCATGCTACGCCCGCGCACGCGCGCGTACTTTGCGTGTCCCTCTACTCTCCGCACGCTTACGCCGAACACGTGCGGAAATTCGCACACCATCACATGCATAGAGAAACAAAATATTTGAAAGGCTCCGGTGGCCGTATGGAAATTCGGGCCGGGCGCCACACCTGAAAAATGCAAGCGGTACCCAAAAAAAAGAAAAAAAAAAGAGAAAAAAAAATAGCGTCGGACGGCTTGGTTCACACTTTGTACGCGGGCCCCCCAAATATTCATTGGAAACTCATCAAATCATTTCCACCAGTGCCTTTGTTTGAGCTCCCCTTCCCCCCGACCCCCTTCTCTCTCTCGTGGTAGGTAGACAGGCAGGCAGGCAGGCCAAAGCTGGCTCTGGAAGGCTGGAGGGAGGACAGCTGGAAGCTTTGGACAGTCCAGTTCCAGCTGCACCAGCACCTGCAACCAAGCTAATGTAATGGAAGGGGTTTGAAACCCTCCTCCTCCTCCTCACCCCGACAGGTGTTGGTGGGGGAGGATCGCGTTCCCCTTGCTCCCGATGGCGACCATTTTTGGGAAGAGAGGCGAAGACGACGACTGAACTGTTTGATTATCACCTGCTCCCTTTATGTACGACGGTGCACGTGACCCCTGAGCACGACGGTACAACCCTTTGAGCACGACGGTACAACCCTTAAGCACGACGATACGACCCTTGATCACGACGGTACGACCCTTTGAGCACGTCGGTACAGCCCTTTGAGCACGATTGTACGACCCTTGAGGACGATGGTACGAACCTTTGAGCACGACGGTACGACCCTTGAGCACGACGATACGACCCTTGATCACGACGGTACGACCCTTTGAGTGCGTGGGTACAATCCTAAGGGTTGAACCGTCGTGCTCAAAGGGGTAGTTAGGAGCCTCGCCTCTTTGACCGCCACGTCAACTTCGGCAAGGAAATGCGTCTGGTCGATCAAGGTGCTGTGTATCAAGACTCTCACCCACCGGTCGTGATGGTCACTGATGTGTCACCAGTAAACTGTTTCACCTGATAGTAGTTCACGATGGATTTGGGGTGATACATGATTTCCTATTGGACGGTGGCTTGTTTGCGCAATTCAGCAGCTCTCTGGTTTGCGCAGTTCAGCACCTCTCTGATGTCCATCGTGTGCTCTGAGAGCAGCAGCAGCGACAGTTAGGAGTCTTTCTTACGGTTTTCTTCTGCTGTTTCGCCTGCTGTATATGGTGGTTCTACCTGCTCTGAGCCGCGGCTGTGCTAGTCTACTCGCAACTGTTCACGTTCACGTCTAAGAGTTTTGTTTCTTAATTCAACGGCTGATGCCAAATGACCAAATGGTTATGGTGCAAATTATTTCCAATGTGCGTTTGCGCTCGCATGCAACACACACACACACACACACACACACACACACACACACACATATATATATATATACGAACACAGTCAAAAATACAGGCACAAATTACCTGGTCGTTTACTCTGAAACACAAAGCCCCCGGGGGTGCAATGGCCATTCATTCATTTATAAAAAAAAATAACAGGAAGAGAGGCCCCCTCCTGACCTGCATACTTTAGACATTTTTAAGCATCAAGACATTATCTGCAAGTGAGATTAATCCCTCTACGTACGTAAACCGACAACTAAGGGATACTAAGATGCGTGATGGAGGGTAAACTCAAGCATTTCAGAGTATACACGATGAGTTCCGCTTCTCGCTTTCAATTCCAGCAGTTCACTCTCTCTCTCTCTCTCTCTCTCTCTCTCTCTCTCTCTCTCTCTCTCTCTCTCTCTCTCCTCAGGAGGAAACGGTTCGGTTAATCCCAAACGTAAAGGTTACCTCGATATAAAACAAGAACAGACTTTTAACTCTTACTGTTGGGGGTGGGGTTTACCTTAACCCGGGGCAACACAGACTGATGAAATCAAATCGATCGCACAGGGGTACATTAACTGGCTAATTTACCCAATTGGATACATCTATAAATGTTTAACAAAACGTAATTTTGGTGTACTGGGGCGTTGTGTACCCCCCGAAAAAAAAATATATACATACATGTATACATATACTGCCTATACAGGGGTAAATTTTAATACATACTGATTTTTTTTTAAATGCTTTAAATCAACATTATATACTTTCATCAGTGATTACTCCGTACAGCTCAAATTGACCAATTACGGCATAGAATAGTGCGAACTGTTGTTTATTTTGCCTAAAGCGTCCAACAGCTGCAACTAATTGAGCAAACTGGGTGCTTTTATGGTAAACACCGACCATTCACACGGGCGAATTGCTTTAAACCGGCGCCACACTGTTTAAAATCCCATACTCCAGGTCATATGAAAAAAAAAAGAGAAAAAAAAAGAGCCACATCTAGTGAAATTATTTCACAGGGAATGCTATTTGGTTGGTCTCTATGCGAAAGTGAAATGCGCGGTGGAAAGGAAGACTCCTCCTGCAGAAGATGAAATAAAGAAGAGAGTGTTGGGTGATACATAGCTAACCAACCAGCTTGCTGACCGTCACCTTCTGCATTTACTAGGGCATGAAAACTGTATCTATGAAGGGGGAAAAAAAAAAAAGACGATCGTAAACAGGGAAATACACAATTATAGCTTTTTTTTTAAAGTCATCGACAAAGAACAAATCCATTTAACTGAAGGGCTGAACCTTGTTGTGTATATGACCGACTGGATCAAGCGTGTGTTACCGGGCTCCGCCTGCATTGAGTTAAACCGTGAGTGCAAAAGTCACCTTTGGCGAGGCTACGTCGAAGAACTTCTCACTCCAAAACAGTCCACATTACCCTGCTACTGGAAGTAGCGGAGCCTTGGGCTGCGGGGCATCTGGAAAGTGGTCTTTGGGTAACACCAGAAGTCTTACACAGAAATGAAGCCCTGGAGTCATTATAAACAAGTAGAATTAACTCGGTTAAGCCATGAGTCTGTTCGTCATCTTAGGACTGTACTATAAACCCAATCGTCCGAATCTACGACTCAGTTCAGGTATACGGGCTAATCAACCACCCAGTCAGACGAGTAGATACGTCCAGCGTAAACTAACTTCTTAAACTATCACCGATTCATCGAATCACTATGGCTTGATTTCATGCCATGATCTCCTGCTGTTCCCGTCCCTACGTGTTTTTAAGACTGATAGCCGACTCTACATCGTCAAACTCCTTTCAAATCAATCAATCAACGTGTCAGTCTGTCGTTTGTCTGTCTGTCTTTCTCTCTATCAGCCAGTTTGCAAAACTCGAGAAGCTAGTGAAAAAACTTGTGTGTGCGTGTAAGTGTGTGTGTGTGTGTGTGTGTGTGTGTGTGTGTGTGTGTGTGTGTGTGTGTGTGTGTGTAAAAGGAGAAAGTTGAAAGTAAACGTGAACAAAAGGTAATGAGGTGCCGCAGGAGGGAGGTAAGACTGGACTTTGTGAATGTGAGTTTACATAGGGAGGACCTGAAGGAGGAGGAGGAGGAGGAGGAGGAGGAGGAGGAGGAGGAGGAGGAGGCGGGAGCGCTTTGCGTACCTCAGAGTGGACGTGACAGCGGCTGGAGCCATAGGAGGCATGAAGTGCGACACGGGGGGCGACGGAGAGGTCTTTGGCATTGTAGCGGTGGTGTGCCATACGCGGGGCGACGTGCTGTCAGTCGGTTAGACTCGGGCATATGGAGTAGTACGCGGCGCTTTGCTAGGAGTGGGCAGGGTCTGGAACCTACAACCTAACATAATCTGAACGTATCCATACTTCATCATAACCTCTTGACTATACGACCTTGAGCACAGAGTTACAACTCGTGAGGACGACCTCACAATAACCTGGGTACGGTGGCGTGATCTGCCCCTTCCCAAGGCTCAGGTCAAAGGCCAAGCCATCATACCCAGAGGTCGTAACATGGTGCTCGAGGATGCTATATAAGACCCATCACTAACCTCTCCTCTTATATCCTCCGTGCCACAAGGGTATTCCTAGAGAATCAAGTAAATATATATATATAAAAAAAAGAAGCCATCTTGCCTGCGTCCTCAGCAAACGTCTCAATGGGGGAGGAGGAGGAAAAAAAAGAAAGAATATTTATATATGAAGACGGCAATTTCCATATGCAAATCTTCTAGTTAAACGCTCATCTTGGGAAGTTCCTCCTCCTTGTCCCAGTAAATGAAGTCATGTGTCACCGTCAACTCACCCTCTTCCAAACGCATGCGCCGTCTAAACCAGTTTAATAAGGGTTTCTCGGTTTACAGTGTTCCTCATCCTCCGCTGGTTTTACTCTCGAGTGTGTGTGTGTGTGTGTGTGTGTGTGTGTGTGTGTGTGTAAGTGTGTGTGTGTGTGAGAGTGTGTCTCTCTCGCTCACTCTCCGAAAATGGGTTTTATCATCACCGGAGTGAGAACACGTCACGTGAACTCTGCGATGCCTCTGTCGCTGTCTAGGACGAACCTATAAAAATACTCCGAAGCTTTTTTTCCGTCGAGTCTCGCGTCGCCCGAGAGAGCTGGCAAGAAAGGCATACTGGAGGGAGAGAGGGAGAGAGAGAGAGAGAGAGAGAGAGAGAGAGAGAGAGAGAGAGAGAGAGAGAGAGAGAGAGAGAGAGAGAAGCAGCAGCAGCATGATAGTCGTATACAGCGCATGCATAAGTACCGTCTACCTACAACAATACTCTTTATACTCCTCCTTATTGCCTCGTATGGATTGAGCGCCGCAAGTTACTATGGCCTTAAGATCCCTCTTCGTGCAAGAACCGGTCATAAAGCCGCCCCCAGTGCCTCTGGTCGGTTGGCACACTCTTCTTACAAGCTATTCAAAATGGGAGATCGTCATGTCCCTTAGTTTATCTCTGTGATGGGTAAAAATAAAATAAATAAATAAGGTTTCATCTTATCTCTTTAAGAAACGAGGTCCCAAGCCAGCTGTCCTCTTGGATGTATTTATGTACATTACATGCATACATTACCCTCGCTCCCGACGTACATTACCAGAGACCCCCTGGTGTGTGTGTATGTACACTCACACATGTTAATGAATATATACATTACATACATACGTAATCCATACCCTGTAAGTATACCAACGCATGGGGAAATAAATTCCTCAGTACATCCTAGAAAACATCACGTAAAATAGGAACGCAGGCGACGGACTTAATAGCATACGTAGATACATTCATTATATATGCATGTGAATGGAGTATGTATGTATAAACTGTGTGTATGACACATCACTCAACCTACGACATAATCTGTTTATGTGTGAGCGTGATGAGGTTGGTTTCCTCATTTTGACTGAGCCACTTCCTTCCGATGGTCCTCGTGTCCATTTCTGAACACAAGAACAGACACCCATACACCCCAGAGAGAGAGGTACTTCATACAGTAAGTCGAGGCGGAGAAGATCCTTAAGATAAACCTTGTGTTTATCATTCCTAAACATCCATTAAAGTAAACACCGCGACGTTAACATTCCAAAGAGGTTCCAATAGACTAAAAGTTCTGACGGGTGTTTCAGAGGGTGTGGGAGCCTCTATATACGCGATACAATCTTCCTGTTACAGACCCATCCACATTCAGAATCCGAGCCGAGAGCGGGTCTATATTACAGCTCGAAGCATGGACTGAAAGCGGGTTTATACAGCTCGAAGCATGGCCTGAAAGTGGGTTTATACTGCTCGAGGCATGGACTGAAAGCGGGTCTATACAGCTCGAAGCATGGACTGAAATCGGGTTTATACAGCTTGAAGCATGGACTGAAAGTGGGTTTATACAGCTTGAAGCATAAACGAAAAAGTAGGTCTATAAATGCCCACAGCTTCCCTGATAATAAACTAACGATGTCTTACGTGATATCAAAATAACGAAATGTCTTCTTCGCTTACGATATCCAAAGATAATGGAAATCGGACATTTACGCGATATCAAAAGGCACATCTTGGGTTAATATACTTGACCAATCAACACGGACCCCCCCGGTCACGGACCCCCTCCGGGTCTCAATGATCAAACTTGTTTTCCCTGTAACGTACACTCGCGTAATGAGCGACTGTGTCACTGTGTGTCACAAAGATTTCTTCTCAAGTCACCACCTGCCTTACAAAGGACTTCTACATTGTCGGCTACATCCCAACACTCACTGAAGACGAACACTGACCACACACATGCAATAGCAATGAAAAAAACATCTCTAAAACGTTGCGATTAATTTCCCTTCCGAATTTGCAATTTAAAATCAAAATGACCTGTAATATTCCAATAGGTTAGCATAGGTCAAAAGGTTAACACTAATGCAAGACACTTAACATTTCTATTTTTCCAAATGTTCACACCCTGTTAAACTTTCGCAAATCCACCGAATTACAATACCTGGCCACTGAAAAACATGACTGTTTCACGAACAATTCCGAATATGAAAAAAAAAAAAAAACACGGTTTTTATCATGAAAAATAACCATTTGGATCACAAAAGACAACGCGATCTCATGTACATGTAGTCAACAGGGATGTGTCATATGTGCAAGAAGAATGGAACCCGTTTACACATTTTCCTTACCTCTTATTCCTGATGATATGCTCCACCGTGTAAGGCGATTACCTGAGGGTACTTAAGAACACAGACAGCCCTGCCTAGACCAAGTGGCCGCATACTATACCTAAAGAATACCTTTACTGGACACTCGAGTGCTGTGGCGAGTCACGAGAGCCGGGGAATTTGGGAAGGAGTTGGATGGAGGAGGTGTTCGAGGCGCAACGATAGACCTGAAGTCCAGTTGTGGGAGTAGTGTTCGGGAGGTCCTCTTCCTCCTCCTACAGCCCGGTATGGACCACCGATGCTACGAGGACAATACAGCCTCGATCTCAGAACACAGGTGCTAC
The DNA here is from genome assembly GCF_036320965.1 of Panulirus ornatus. Taxonomy (NCBI): domain Eukaryota; kingdom Metazoa; phylum Arthropoda; class Malacostraca; order Decapoda; family Palinuridae; genus Panulirus; species Panulirus ornatus. The sequence goes on along the minus strand of NC_092288.1, from coordinate 3,679,617 downwards.
AGAACGACCGTATAGACAGCGGGAGGACCTTAGCATTATCTTGAACACGCGAGGAAGGTGTTCAGCTTTTGTTGACTGGTGGTTATACCGTGACGATGACGGTCTTTAACAACTTCACAACAGGGAGACTAAATCCCAAGTCATCTTACAACGAACTAAGAGCAACGTTGTCTACGGCGTAGCCTACGTCATGGATATTTCTAAACGCAAACGACGCTAAACATGGACAACAACAGTTACATCTCAGGGCAATGTCCACTGCAAGAGAAAGGGGGACACAAGGTCCTCATATGCAAGATTCTGGGTTGAATTCTCTCGCAGTCAATATAGTCTTGTAGCCATGAACCTGACAGCAAATAATTTGACTCCGCATTGACGAAGCCTCCATGAATAGCAGATGACTTAAGATTCAAGTTTTCCTCAGTCGCTTTTACAGGACACATGATTTTTTCCCCTCCCTGTCTCTCTCTTACATAAACACATCTCGTCGCAGTGGGCACTGCAAGAAGCCGGCCTCATTCCCAGTGTGAGCTACAGACAGGGAATTCATAAATAGCCAAATTACCTGCATCTCTTTATCATAATTCCTGGACTATGACGAACATAAAGATGAAGATAAACTGCATCTTCCCATTGTGCTAGTGTCCGTGGGGCAGTAAACAATCGTCCCACCTCTCATTCTTCACGTGTCGAGGTGCAAATCATCTCCACCCACGACACGATCACCCCTGTACCTTGCACGTCACATACAAGGCACACACACACACACACACTGCCCGTCCTCCTCATGGCGTTCTTGCACCGTCATATCCCTCCGGGTTTTTTTTAACTCTCTCTCTCTCTCTCTCTCTCTCTCTCTCTCTCTCTCTCTCTCTCTCTCTCTCTCTCTCTCCTCGGCGTAGACCTAGTCGTCGTCTCCACATCTCTTCCTCCCTCACGTGTCTTGGCAGTACACTGCCGTGGTCGTAACGGTCAAAATCCTCACACCTCTCAAGTACGAACCGGGAGGCTCATTGAATCGTGTTCAGCGGTACGCGTTCATTTCTCGTCCATAAACTGTGTCGTAAACACGAATCTCTGAACCACCGTGATGACCCCGACACGCTTGTTTATGACTGTAACAGACGCTTATGTATTCTGGAAAAATATCCAGCTCGCGTTCACTTCCATTCCGACATTTTATTCACTGTGACCTTTCGACCTCGGGTGACCTACAGTTTATTCAGTTTTCTTCATGTCTCCAACAGGCATTTCGAGGACCAGTGATATCTTTCATAATACAGAAAACACCATTGTTACAGCGGCAAGTTTTTCCCAACGTCCAAAAACGAGCCTTCACAAGCGTTGAATAAATAAATTAATGCACAATGAAACAAACTATATCTATACATTCACAAATTCCATTTGGTGGACCTGGTATGTATATACATATATACATAACCTCTCAAACCACTTTACACACATCCTCAACACTTGTCAAGTGTCCTGAACTTAAATGATGACCTTCGACACTTACATAAGTGATTTAGTCTTGTCACTCAGCACATCAAGGAGGACCAATACATGCCCCAACGCCATCTCTATCACGACATAAATCCAACTTCCCAATAAACATTATCGTTTGTATTTCACAAAGTTAATTCCCCCCAATAACTACCAGTCAACGGAGCAATTTATTCCGAGCATACTGCACATTAAGCCTATATACTTTAATCTTTTTTTTTCCCCCTCTCTGATGGTTTATAGTCAAAAGTTCCTACCAATAATGATCAACATCATAATTATCATCACCGTTATTAATGATACACATTATAACCCATATCTATCTACGATATGTACTCTGAAATACATGTACATATCTACGATATGTACTCTGAAATACATGTACGTATAAGAACACTGACGCCGACCATGAGCAAGGAGTTGCCTTCTACTGCTCTGAGTCCATCACCCGCTTTAATTTGGCGAACATCATCAGAAACGTTCGTAATTACGCGGTATCCACAGTGTACTACGTCATGCCTACGTCACTCCCGGTACGTCCAAAAACCCGTGCGTCAAACTGCCTCGCTCTGCAGGAACCATCCTGTGCACATAAACCGCCTCCAATGTTTATGGTAATGTACGGGGCCAGTCCGAGGAGCTATGGATGCACGAGCGTCCCAGAGCTTCTCCAAACTTTACACATCTTGAGATGTCAACATTTTATTCTGTATATGTGTGTCTCATAGAGAGAGAGAGAGAGAGAGAGAGAGAGAGAGAGAGAGAGAGAGAGAGAGAGAGAGATTCAGACGATATATTTTCTCAAGAGCGTCGAGTGAAAAAAGGGGTGGGTGGGTGTGGGGAGGTTCCTTGCCACTACCCCCTAAGTCTTGAGACATTACATATATATATATATATATATATATATATATATATATATATATATATATATATATATATACACTTAAAGACTAATGGTTTATCAGCGAAGCATTATATATATATACTCCACCATCCCCCCAACCTCCATTTTCTGTCTATAATGCTCTTTTTTCTAGTAACTAATCATCCATCGTTTTCTTTCCTCCTCTTTATTTATTTCCTGGTCATCAACGTCCTTTTGTTTCAGTGAGGCAGTCTTGTCCAGACCTGCCACACACGCGGCTCTCTTCTCTACCTTCCCCCTTCCCCTGCCTTTCCTCCCTTCCCCCCCCCCCCCCCCTTTCTTCCCGCGCTCTGCCTTATGAAGTCTCCCTCTTCCCTCTTCTATATTTACCCAACCCACCACCCTAACCTTCTGCCTGCGTTTCAAACTCTCCCTTCGCCATAACTTTATCGTAACATCGACTTATCTCCCTTCCTCTCAAACACCCTTCCCTCCCTCTCCTCCTCTTTCTATACCATTCCACACCCTCTTCCTCTAAGTATACTCTTCACTCCAAAAGTCCTCTCCCTTCTTCCTCTAAACCCCCAACACCTTCCTCTCCATCTCCACCTCTCCCTCCTCCAAAGACTCGACCTCACACTCCCGCAAAGCAACACCACCCCCTCCAACATTTTCAGCCAAGATTCACAGTTTAACCGGAGCGGAGAGGGAACACACACACACACACACACACACACACACACACACACACACACACACACGTATACGCTACGTTATTTACGAGGTGAAGCCCCTGTGTTATAAGCCGGTGACGAGGAACATGTGTTGCCCCGAAGATAATATAAACCTCTTGCCTCCAAGATCCCTGATCCTCCCCCCCCAGGACTGTATTAGCCTGAGATGAGATACGGGATTTAATACCAAGCTGAACTTGATAATAACGGGGCAGAACGCGATCAAGAACAGAGAGCGAGTGACACAGAACAGCGCAAGATTTAAAGAACATAATCGGATAAAAAACACAAAACAAACCCGATATTCAAAACTCTGATGCGGTTTTATTTTCTAAAAATCTAATCTTTTAATTTATGCATTACACCCGGGAGGAAAATGAATACTTTTTGGATATTCTGAAATTCTGCCTGAATTTTCTTCGCGGTAATCCGGATGAAAAATTACTGTGTAAGTCTAGAATTAAAACCGATACACAACACGAGGGAATAACTTGCAACGTTGCAAAATTCAGTGATGTCAATCAGTCACTGGAAATGTAAAAAGCTAGAAGACACATCCCCACCAAACACTATGAATAATAACAATAACAGTAATAATAATAATAATAATAATAATAATAATAATAATAATAATAATAACAAAAATAATAATAATATTGATAATAATGACAATAATAATAATAATAACAATAATAATAATAACAATATTGATAATAATAATAATGATAATAATCATAATAATAATAATAATAATAATAATAATAGTAGTAGTAATAACAATAATAATTATCATATTCTGAGGTTCACTGGTGTAATACTTAACACTGCTGACTGTGAACCACATCCTAGACATGTCAGTCAGCTCACAGCAACATCTTTGACCACAACAACTCTTTTATAATAACAACAGTTATGTATCATAAGCGATATCACACTTTCCAACACACGAGGGAATGTTTTTCAGCTTATCAATAATTCATAACAAAAAAAAACCACAGACTTAACTATATTCATTCTGGCCTACGAGAGTCGTCAACAAACGACCATTACTGTGTCTAAAAGCCTCTCAATTCTCAACTAGGACAGACAACAGGTACATACAACTGTTGGATCTGTAGACGTTCAAAACTCTCTCTCTCTCTCTCTCTCTCTCTCTCTCTCTCTCTCTCTCTCTCTCTCTCTCTCTCTCTCTCTCTCTCTGCCGCGTTAAAACTAGTTATGTTGCTATAAATATGCACAAAAAGCTCCCACGCTCAGCCAAACTATCGTCACAGATGTAGCGGGAAAACTGCTCGGGAGATGATAATATAATGCAGGCCACTGCAGTTTCGTGTGTGAAGACGAGACGTTATAGGAATAAACACATCAGCTCTGACCTAATGTTTGCCGACCATCATTTTCCCCGCACATCTAGAGTCGCGACGGATGATTAGGGTACAGCCCAATCCACAGCCCGAGGTATTAGGATTAGTATGAACGGATTGCGAGAATTTCGTGGCCTGGGCCAATCTTTTGGCTGCCACGGAAGTCCTCCCCCCCCTCCGGTGACGGAACATAGATGGTCATTTGGAAGACGGGGTGATGATAGCAGAGGGTTGGGGAAGAGGAGCAGTGGAGTGATCCAAGTCTTGTCGGTAGGTGTGGCGAATCTTGATGTGGTGGTGGGCCGTGGCGGAATAGAGGGATGCTGATTGTACAAAAAGCCCTGGGTCTGCTGGGGTGGGGGGCGGCTTAACGGGCCGAAGACTAGTTACAACGAGAGAACAACGGTTAGCAAGGACCTGGACGGGCAGTGAATGAATGATTCAGCAATTCAAACAGCATAGGAAATGTTTACGAAAGTTGAACAACAATGATCAAGATATATGTATACAGAATGAACTACTTACAACAACAGGCAAAGTTAAGGATACTTTTCAAGTATCTGAGATAGCATGTATCTATGCATGAAATACACAAATAATGTTCGAGGCGAATCATTTCGGAACTCACTACAGTTTCACAAGTTAAGCACACAATTGTGGCAAGGTGTGAGAGTGACTGTGGTGGTAATGGTGTGGGCAGTGGCGGTCGTGATATACCCAGTGGTGTGGGCAGTGGTGGTGGCAGTCCCAACATTTGTGGTGATGGTACAGTTATCTCTGTTAATGGTACAAGCAACAGCTGTACCTGTGGTAGCACACACACACACACACACGCACGCACGCAAATCCCGTCGCTACACAAAGAAAACATCCTAAGACGTCTCTTCTATAAGCAGAGCCGACTCCGTAGATTCAAAGATGAATTCCTGGGGCACAGACCCCCTTTTATTAGTCATACACAGATCCAGTATGCGTATGAAAGTTTTCCCCCCACATCCCCCCCACCCCACCCCAGTATGCGTATGAAAGTTTCCCCCCCCACATCCCCCCCAACCCCACCCCCTCCAAAGATCATTTTCCGTCACAACTTTCCGTTAAAATGTTGTTCCAACTATTAACATCCACAGAACATTTTCCTCACTACACACACTACACTCGAAAGCATTTTCCGACAGTTCCACAGCTCCCCTCAAAAAGTAATAATACAAATTATCATCGTTTATCTGCAATAATTCCCTGTAGTGGTTAAGCAAGTTACCATAATCACCTAAACTTTTTTTTTATTCCTCTATAATGATGACAAATTATTCCCATAATGTGCATCATTTCTTAACTAGACACTCAACCCAGGCGCTGAAACAGTATGTGCGTGCGTGTTGTGTGTGTGTGTGTGTGTGTGTGTGTGTGTGTGTGTGTGTTGTGTTGTGTTTTGTGCGTGTTTCCCCCAAAAAACCCCCCCCCCCCCAAACCCCCAAAAATTTTTTTAAAATTTTCCCCCCACATTTCCCCCCCCCCCCAAACCCCCCCCCCCCTCCCAAAAAAAAAAAATTTTCCCCACAAAAATTTCCCTTAAAAGTTTTTTCCCAATATTTAAAAAAAAGAACCATTTTTTTTTCCTTTCCCTTTTTTCCCCTCCCCCTCGGCCATTTTTTCCCCAAGGGGGCCCACCCCCCCCTTTTAAAAAGGGGAAAAAAAAAAAATTTATCTTTTTTTAAAAAAAAAATTTTCCTTTTTAAATTTAACAAATTCCATATCATTTTAAACTTTTTTTTTTTCCCCCTTTTTGCTTTTCCTAATTCCCCCCCCCCCCTTTTTTTCCCCCCCTCCCCCCCCCTTTTTTTTTTTTTTTTTGGTTTTAAAAATTGTGTTTTGTTTTTTTTGGGGGTGGAAAAAAATGTTGGTTTTTTTTGGGGGTGAGTGTGTGTGTGGGGTGTAAAAAAAATACCCTAAAAAAATGATAAATATACTAAAAAAACAACCACCCCCCATCAATTTTCAAAATTTAAAAAATTTTGACGCAGAAAACACATTGGGGGTTTAACCCAAAACATCAACTGAAGCTTGATAAAACCCCCCCCACCCCCCCCAAAAAAAAAAAACAAAACCCAAAATTTTAAAACCCCCCACCCAAAACAAAACGCTCAAAGCTTCCCCCGCCGATAAAACCCGGGGTAAAAAAGAAGGGCCGAATCGGTTCACCGATAAACCAGTACAAATCGGTATTATCGGACCGATATCGTACTTGAGTAACGTTAAAAAATTTAACGGAAAGGATACTAAGAACCACAACAACAACCTTCCTAATACAAAATAATCTTTTCTAAAGGCCCCATAAAAAAGGAAAATTTTTTCAAGAATCAAATTAAAACATTTTTGAAAAAAAACAATATGGCAAAACCCAGGGGGGTTATTATTTCAGTCACCCCTGAAACTCCACGGGAAGAGAAGGGAGGGGGGAAAGGGGGTTTTTCAAAAAAACCGGCACATAAAAAATTTTTCTAAACTCCCAAAAATAAAATCACACCCCCAAAATCGACGACCCCCCCCCCCAAAAAAAGAGAGAAAAAGTAAGAGAGGGAAAAAACCCAAATTTTTTGCCCCAAAAAGCCACATGTGGAAAATTAAAAAAAAAATACATACTTAAAAACCCCCCGACCCCCTATCCCCCCCTCTTTGACTCAAAGAGCATTGTAATGCACATAATACCTACACATGCCCACCAAACTCTGGCCCTTAAAACGAGTCCAAAACAAATCCAACAATCGCAAGGAGACGCACCTGTATAACACGGGAACTCTGGTGCGATTCTTTGGTCAGTCTGAATAATACATATCCTAGTAAGTATGTGTGTGTGTGTGTGTGTGTGTGTGTGTGTGTGTGTGTGTGTGTGTGTGTGTGTGTTTTATGTACGAGACGAACAACCAGTAGGTAAGGCTCTAGGTGTGTTGTGTGAGGTGGTAGGGCGAACAAAGACAGCAGATATGACACATGTGTACGTACAGCCACACAAGAAATATATTTATATGATTACGATGTGTGAAGTTTTGACATCCAGAGGTCAGAATATGGCCTAATTATTTACACAGGGATAATGATGCTTGAACTCTGACCCTGGAGGTCAGAATGAGGCCAATTTCAGATATGAATTAAAAGAATTAAGCTCAACCTGTCAATTATGCATTCCAAAACCACAGAATGTCATCAGGTCAGAGGGTCACCAACAACCCCTGTGTAATACACAAACCTCCACGCCTCTACAACCCCCTGACTTCACAACTTACGAGTTTATAACATAGTGCCCTAAGTCATCCTGAGACATCATCACTTCCCATGAACTTAAAACGTATCACTAGGCTACATTAGTGATTCCTTATGACTTTAATTACTCTCTTACGTTTCAAAACTTGAATCCCTGAACAAATATTCACAAGTTCGTCCAACGCCCCGCTATCCCACAACTCGATTTCCCTCCGTGTCTTTAACCTTAGGAAACCTTTCATCCTTCCCATGACCCCTCCATGACTAGCCATGAGTTGCCCCCACTCCCCCCCCCCCAGCAAGTCAGTACACTCCCCCTGCCTTCACTACTCCCCAGTAGCCACACCTCTCCCCAGACTTTACTGCTTCACGACTCTCTATATATGCCTTCAAGAGCGAGCACCCACCAGGAGAGAGAGAGAGAGAGAGAGAGAGAGAGAGAGAGAGAGAGAGAGAGAGAGAGAGAGAGAGAGAGAGAGAGAGAGACCAGTACCTAGCCGTAAAACCACTGGGAAATAAAACCTTTTATGTCTCCCACTGTACCTCTGTCTGGACGATACATACTAGAAAAAATATGTATCTTCAAATTACCTCTGGTGCCCAAGGCATCGGTAAGCTCAAATAAAACAAGAATGACTCAGAAGTAACGACATATATATATATATATATATATATATATATATATATATATATATATATATATATATATATATATATATATATATACCCCCAACTTATCGGCCCCATCCTTATGGGGGATGCACAGCTGGGATGACTGTGGACACAATGTTCACGTCGAGGTCAGCTGCTTCACTTAGAAGTAAAACGGCAAATGGCACGCCCGGAGTGCTAACCACACCACCACCTACCCCCACCACCAGCGGGAGTCAGAAGGCATTACATTCTAAAAGCCAGCCGGGAGAAAGACCTTTAATAAACGGGGAGTACATGAGCGTCGCTGTTCCATTTCTACCACTGGCGTGTACCAATGTTTGTTAGGTCGTGGTCCCGCACCAGTGCGACAGTAACCTTACGAACGACAAAAGGACGTAACAATGGGAGCCACAATTCGGTCACGATCCAGGCAGGCGTTCCGGAAAATCATATCGGGTCATCATCCCCTCCTCCTCCTCCTCTCCCTCCCTCGGCCATATAAGCCAAAGCCCTGCAAAATTTCACAGGGCGTCAATATGCAAGCAAGCTTGGTCCCGGTGCGATGGAAGGACCCACGGAATAACGGAACCCCGTCGTTACTCCCTCCCTTCACTGTTGCCAGGCCATGAAAAACATCGTATATTAGCGTGTATGCGCGCGTCAGGTCTGCGCACGCACTCGTGTGCTGTGTGCTGTGTGTCCCCTCCCAATGGCATGCGCACATTATCCCAACGACAGCGCACTTCTTGTGCACGTGAGCGCTGCTAAACGACCGTGCATGCGAGTTTCGCCATGAATTCACACGTAGCCCTGTGGTCCGGGGCCTGGATGTAGTAAACAAGGCTCGCTAAATTCTAAACATTTCGCCAAGAAAAGCTTTACAGCATATGGCATTTTACACAAATACACTTGGGCAAGAACACGCCAGCAAGTACATCTCCCAAGCGTCAACGTCTCTGTGTATGCGTGTGTAAAGCATGGCTGTGTCCTCATCTCAATCTGCTTATATACATGTGCCTTCAGCTGCAATACATTATGCATATCCCCGGGTCTCAAGCAGACACACACACACACACGGTCACACAAGCACAACGCCGTCCAGGAAACATATGTGTCAGATTTGACGGCCTCTGGTGTCGTGGCGGTGACTGTCGTGGTGGATATAATGGTGGAAGGGTGCGGTGGCTGCGGTGGAAGAGGAGCAGTGACTGTGGTGGAACGGTCGGTGAAACTGGTGGA
>NC_092288.1:3655000-3665000 GCF_036320965.1 Panulirus ornatus | reverse complement strand
ACAGAAATCATTCTTACAATCTACGTCTGTGGTCGGTGAGGTGGTCACTGGACACCCACAACGAGCACTCTACCCTTCTCGATCTGCCAGCCACTGAACATTCCTGGCCACACGTCTTTCTCAATCAGGACCTGGTAACCCTACAGCCATTATGCGCTACTCGATAAACTCAAACTTACTATATAATTATCTCTCTCCCTCTCTCCCTTCTACTTTCTTTACGATGAGGTGTGGAATATTAAACGGAGTGGTGGCGGAGGTAAGCACTAGAATACTGAGGCAACAGTGGCTGGAACGAGGAAGAACATGACAGTGCACGTATGAGAACAGATGCAGAAGGGAAATGACTATGAGAGTGTATGTAAGAAATAAGACGCTGAGGCGGGAATACTTTAGAAAATGAAAGAGAAAAGAAACGGGGATCATTATGAAAGTGTACGTGCATTAAGAGGCAAAAGAAAAGGGTAAAAGGGAGAGATCGGGGACGCAGTGGACACACACACACACACACACACACAAACACACGAGTAACTGGGAGCGTGTCTATGAGCAGTACAAGGATGTAGTGTTTAGAAGTGCGCGAGGATGGGTAAACACGAGAGAAAACAGTGTGTACCACACTCTGCTGGTCGGTGGAAAGCGGCGCACGATACACACATATAAAAATACCAAATAAAACACAACCAATCCTTGTTGTTATTCTCCTCCTCGACATACTTTGAAAGTTACATACTTTGCGTTCCCGACATAGGCATAGACATTGAAAAAAAGAATAGCTCGAGCAAATGTTTTGAAACCATTTAAATCTTTCTTACAAACTAGGTCATACATGGCGATAAAGATAAAAAATAAACAAATAAATATCCTCTCCGCTCTGAAACAATAAAACAGGCAACCCTTTGGTATGTGTATTTTAAAGGAGGCTTTTCGACCCTCACGTCATTTTTCTTTACATTTTTTTGTTTTTATCCATTCCATCAACGTATCGATATTTTCACTGTCCTGGTTGTAATAACTCCGCTGCTACCATGAGGATAACGAGGGGTGTAATTTGCTCCCCCCCTACCACTGTCCCGCCTACCCTCATACCTTCCCACCCTCCCCCGGCGACCACATAACACGCCCAGAGTCAATTCATCAACTCCAGAAACACGTCCACTGGACGAGAACTGCTCTTACGTCTATCGTTACAACGTCTGTCTCACAAAACCTACACCTGGCTTCTGCGATTGGACATTATCCTTACCAACTACCTCCCCTAAATGCTTTCCGCCTCCTCCCCTTCCCACAACCACTACCTCTGCACCCCGTACCTCTCTCCTCCCCATGGTACCCAATGGCTATACTGTTCGTGATGAATCAAATGTTCCTTTAATATCATTCCGAACTGTAAGCAGACGACTAACCTTACTTACGCTTATGTACACTAAATCTACTCTCAATATATATATATATATATATATATATATATATATATATATATATATATATATATATATATGCCCATATCATTTCTATCAGCTCATAATGATGTCAACAACTGCTTAACGGCAAAATGAGAAAATTATAAACAATAATTTTTCTGAACGTTAATTTTTGGGTAGAAATACCAGCACGAAAACACCAATAATTCTGAATCGTTTCCATATCAAACTGGCTCTATTTACATACAGTTTAATGAACAACACACTGTGACAGGACACGAAAACAAAAAAATAGGTTCAGCTGCTATACTTAACAAGCCAGCTCTTCCAACACAAACATACCTGACGAAATCGTAAACAAGCAAGACTCCAAGACAAACAGACCCGACGCAATCGTAAACAAGCCAGTTACCAGTACAAGCTGCCCTGACGCAATCGTAAACAAGCCAGTTACCAGTACAAGCTGCCCTGACGCAATCGTAAACAAGCCAATTTCCAACACAAACAGCCCTGACGCATTCGTAAATAAGCCAGTCTGCAACACGAACAGCCCTTACGCCATCGCAAACAAGCCAGCTCCCAACACGAAAAACCCTGACGCAATTGCAAACAAGCCGGGTTCCGACCCAAACAGTTTGCCTTGATGCAATCTTATACAAAACAGCTTCCAACACACAATGCCAGGATGTAATTCTGAAGAATTCAGCTCCCAACATTTACATCCTGAACGCAAGACCGAACAAACAAGTCTGTGAAGCGGTAAACCAAGCAACCTCAACAGACTTTACCTACTAAACAAGCTGGGCTAATATCAAAGTACCCGTATCATACCTTAAGTTAGGCTAATGCCAAAGAAACCGTCTTTAACGTAAGTTAGATTACCCATGGCATTCGAATCCTTTCGGCATCACCCCATTAGTAGTTATCGGTGGTTATACACAATACCTAACCTTGATATGCACCAAGCTAATCCACGGCACAGGCTAAATACAGTAAAGAATTTCTTACTCTACCAACAACGTCAGGTAATAACTTTTTATAACAGTGTTAATGTATATCCTGTTTCACAATCTAAATTATAAATACATCATGAATAACATGTTATGAAACAGGCTAACGTAGTATTAACAACGAAACTTCAGTCTACTGAAAAAAAAAAAAGGAGTTAGAACAGTAATTGCCTTGATGGAGGAGGTTCAACCCCGTGACTCCTTTAATACGTATTGCAAAATGATATAATATTCCTGCAACGCCAAGACTAAATACAATATGAATACAGTCTTGGGGATCTGAACTCTTCTGCGTCAATTAAGTACGAGAGACCACTAATATCGTCATAAAAAAATGTCACATCAATATTATAAATGCCTTAAATATGTGAGATGTTATGCTTATCTTATGTTCCCAAAAGGTAATTCATTAACCTCTAGTTTCCACGATAAATTACAGGATGTATGTTTCTAACATATGCTCATGGAGAACGTTTTGTTTGCTTTAGTTTCATGGACAACATATGTGAAAAACGCTCGATGAAAATGACCACAAAAATCCCAATTAATCAGATAAAATATTAAAGGTAAGGGCAATATTCACCCGAAAGCAAAAATTACAAAGCTAATTTGAATTCGAATAAAAATACAGGAAACGTTTTTCCTATCATGTTGAAAGTGTAAGATGCAATCATGTGGAATATTATTTCGCTGTCATTAAATATATTGAAGTGGAAATGGAATACAATCCGGAAGTATCAAAATAAAAACCGGAAGAAAAATATCACTGAAGGAAATAAAGAAAACATTTACCCAATCTAAACAAATCAAGCCACCTTGAACCCTCTCTAAAAATAATGGAAATTAAAAATACGAAATATGTTGGAAGATATCTAACGTTTGTGATTTTATAGTTGCTCTTTACTTAACAAGAAGCAAACTAACTCAGCCACATCTAAATCAAAATACATCTAGAATACCATTTTGCCCTGGGGCTGAAAAAAATAAAAATGTGCAAAACGGATCCGATGTTATCCTGATTGCCTAGTGCATCGCATGTTGATCATTCCTTCACTGATGGATATTGTGTACATACGAGCACTAGTTCAAAAAACACCCACTGATTATCATGATAGGTTCCGGTTAACACTTCGAAGTAATTACGTACCTAAGTACTACGCTCTGTTCAAAGTTTGCCGCGACTTCTCGAGGAATATCATGCACTTCACACAAAACTTTCAATTTCGAAGTGGTTCTCTATTATATTACACGTACGAACACAACGAAATCAGTAGCCTACATCATTTTACCCACACTGCACACTGCTGATGATGTAATAATTCACGTGTTTAGACAACCCTTGACATTAATCACAATCACAAAATCACATCTTGCAATGCCTGATTGTTTTCATTTATAAGGTAACCAACCCTTCAAAAAAATAGCTCCTTAACATCCTCTTAATTTATGTAGACCAGTCAGTAAATGATCATGAGTAATAATAATCATTTAATCTACGTGGACCAGCTAGTAAATGATTAATCATTTAACATTTTGTGGTTCCCAGGCTATTTTCCAAAGATTACGACCCCATCCTAAGCTATTTGTATAAGATTATGATTTACTCTGTTTTTATAGGCTATTTCTATAAGATTATGATCCACTCTGTCTTATAAGATTACGTTCCTAGACTTTTTTTTATATAAGATTAAGAAGATTATGGATATAAAATCAACGATACGTCAAGCATTACCATTTGAGCAGTATTGAACAAATTTCCTGGAAAATTGTATGTTTTTGTCTGCCGGGGAATTTCGAACTTTTTTCTTGTGAAAGATAATTTATATTAACGGCCAAAAAAAAGTGTAAATACAATATCTAATGTACATATGAATATTACCTGAATAAAATAAAAAATATATATGTATTACTCGTTGCGGGAGATGCCTGATTATAACGCACAGAAAACGGGACCAAAACTGCACCATTAAGAGACATGTTACCTGCTGATCATTTATTCCCTTAATGTTGAAGACACACAACTTTGTTCACCATAATACTGTATACAAGAACGCTTGACAAATTAAGAAGACAATCTATCTATAACAATTCACTCCTCTTGGCCAACGCATAATACCCTACAAATGTCATGGACATATGTATATATATATATATATATATATATATATCTGTAGAGAACATTACTCTAGTTCCTTTAGTTTTGTCAGAAATACTCTATGACAACCAAAGAATGTCTGAATACATTATTTAATGCCCGACTATGAACGTCACATCACAAACTTCTTGGATATAAATTCTTTTTTTGTGAGGAAAGTTTGACTACCTGTAAAAACATCCTATGATTACCCGTGGAGGCGTAAATACATTATTACAGTGAAAATGAAATGCAACATTCGGGAAATACGCACAAAAACGTAACCACAATTGCAACATTAAGCTCGTATGGTACTGCTTATTTCTTAAGGAATATTGTAGACACACGATTGTCTGCTCAAAACACAGAGCAAAATACTGGTTCATGATTGATTTATTTTCGCTTCAAATTTGGCTTATCGCCGCTACCCCGGGCGGCGTCATCACGCACAACAGACCACGTTCTCATTTCGGTGTTTTTTTTCCGCTACATTCCACTACTCACGCGGAATTCGATTTGATCAACTTTGTCTAGAGCACTTTAAGTAAAAGCGACACAACTTACCATTGATGATACTGTAGCTGGATAGGGGAAAACACGCAATAATTACAGGCCTTAACAGAACACAACAATACAATCTGTCCGCACGGCTAAGTTGACAGGTATGAAACGAGCCTTCATAAATCAAAGTTCGATAATATAAATTTTCATGACTGTTAATGTTGTAGTGTTCTTTAGACAATACTTATTTTACCCGTTATGATACTTACATGATCTTTATCCCGTGTCTCGCGGATTACGAAGATTATTAAGAAAATACATGAAACGTTAAGTTCAAGTCACAGCCAATTAACGCGACCGAACAGATGTTATGGCAATATCAAAATATTTATATGGGAAGTTCTACTATATTTCTTTTCGACATGAAAATACTTTATGACCACGAAAGTTATGAATAGATTGTTTTGTGGCGACATAAATGAAATAAGGAGGAAATAGATGCAATTAAGAAACAGCCTTACGGGGCTTGCTAACCATGGTTATCAATACAACTACTGTATGTTGATGCAAGTTCTTTTCTGAAGCCAATAAAAATACATCAAAATAACCTATTAAAGTTTCCATCATAATTCACAAAATGACATACATATTTACGGACGAATTAACTACCCTATTTTTTTAAGTGCTTACCCTAAAGCCAGCAATAAAAATTACGAAATGTTCATTGCACCACACATCGCAATCGGATTTTTTCTATACACGCTTATTAACTTTAAGCTAGGTAGGGTATGGTACGGAAGAACATTCCGATTGCACTATTCGTCCTGGTGCAATGTGCAACGCACAGAACAATTTACATCTAAATCTGTAAATAATCCAAGCCCGGTTCTTAAACCTTTCCTTACTCATTTGTTCGTTGATCTTAGTTTATTCAGTGTACACGTACACTAGTGTGTAAAGTCATCCAAGATCACGCAAGCAGGCTATTCATCACCTGTTTCTCATTCTTCACGAATGAGGAGAATTTTCTTAGGAAGAAGCGCACCAATGTTGCCAAGCTAGTCTTTTGATTTTCTTTTTCGTTGTTTTCTTAAAGGCTTCGATACTATGACACAAGGCCCACCACCAACAGGGTCGTCATATCAGCACATTTGAGGGAAAAACGTACGTGAACAGAATCACGAACAGCTTCTCCTATAATGGAATAAAAGGAGACTTGAAGATAGATAGGCTTCTGAGTGAAACGGAATGGTAAGACACGCATTAATAGGCTATCGAAAGAGTGAAGGAAATAATTTCTAACGATAGGCTTCTTCATTAAATGGTACACGAAAGAATATATATATATTAAGAGGTTAATAATGTAGTCGGTGCAGGTGGGTAGAACCAATGACTTTCTGTTTAAATAAATGATACAAAGTACCATATCCGCTAAGAGGCTTTTACTAGCTTACGACATACAGGAAGGATCCTGATGCATTTGGCAAGCGAAGGCCTGTTCTTTGACAACTTAGACTAAATGATTTATTCGATGGTTACGCCCACGACCAAATGTTTAAATTATTACTATATAGCGAGGGCATACGTAACCTAACGGGTCTCAACTACAGAGAGCACAGTCCATAACAATGGCTAGGCTTAAGAATAGATGGTATTTTTCAAAGAGTTGTTCCACAACCATTAAAACTCGCTTCATCCTGTGAACTGTGCACAGCACCGGAAGACTTGGTGAAGCCTTGGTATATAACACTACAGTGTGGTTTTTTAAGGCAAAGACTAAATCCCTAAAGCATCATAAATCGACTTATGAAAGGCAATCTAACCCCTTTGAGACCGACGGTTCGACACTAGAGCACTAAGGTCAGACCTTTGGGTATGACGGTTTGACCTTTCACTTGACTCTTAACGGTCAGGTCAAAGGCCATTCTATCATGATACATAAGGGTTGTAACGTCGTGCTCATGTGACCTTAAATAATTGAACTTAAATCATTTTCACTGACAAGGTAAGCCGTTTTTAGTGACCTTATATCGCCCGCGGTAAGGTCAGCCCAGCTCAGGGAGGTCAGGGTGATGGGGAGACACTCCACGACCACTAGGGGGTCACTTGTCTTCATAAAGTACTGCGCTTCAGCCCCCAAAAGGAAAACTTTCGTCCCGTGAAATATGATGTGATAGGCTGCCTCTCCATTCCCTTTTTTCCCCACTTTCGCCCAGACACTGTCCAGACTTTCATCTGTTTCCTCTCCCCCCCCCCCCCCCCCCCCTCCCACGTTATGGTGTAGTAAATAAACATAAATCATTATGTATTATAGCTCACGGGAGATTTATTATCAAGGCCCTTGAAGTAAAAGGGATTTTACAGCAAAATGGCTGATACCTTAACTCTCAGAAGGGTTGAGCAGGGACGATGTAGTTTGTATGTGTTCGTTTCATGACCTCGCCTTCAGCTGAGTCCAACTGTGTATTAAACATATGGGACACAAGCTATGCTGGACTTAAAGAATTGAGGAAGCGAATTTGTTACTCTTCACGGATAGAAGGAAAGGATACGTGTGTGTGTGTGTGTGTGACTGTGTATGTATGTATGTGTGTGTGTGTGTGTGTGTGTGTGTGTGTGTGTGTGTGTGTGTGTGTTTTGTGTTCTACCTAAGTAGCAGATAACCTCGTAACAGACCATCAGGTCTAGTGTTACCTGTCCTTCCCATGTGCACACGACCATGATGCAGTATACGCCTTTGACCATGAAAATCAAAGAACAAAAAAAGAAGAAAATGAACATTAATGAACAAGTTACTGAACACTATCTTCCACGACTGTGTTCACCAAGTATCACAGTTCGCTAGGCAACAAACCTTGCCACAATCTGGACTTTTTGTTTTGTTTATTTTTTGTTCGTAAACTGGTCAATAAAGTGGTAGATAAACCTCCCGCTGGATACAACAACAGCAGGTCCGGCAACAACAAGAATCAGTGCCAACAAAAACAACATAAACCAGCATAGAAATAACAAACACAATGGACGAAAAACAAACGCGTTACGAGAAAATCTAACAAAGTCGATAAGTAAACAAATAAACTGGTGGGAACTATAGGGTAACAAAGACAAAAAAAAAAGGACTAGAAAAAACAGAAGCAACAGAGGAAAAAAAAAAAACGGAATTTCTGATATATAAAAACCCTTCTGTTGAGGTTTGCGTGGAACTCAGGTATAACACGACCTTACAATCATACAAAGTAAGAGAGGCTACAGTAAGAGAGGCTACAGTAACAGAGGCTAGAGTAACAGAGGCTAGAGTAACAGAGGCTAGAGTAACAGAGGCTACAGTAACAGAGGCTAGAGTAACAGAGGCTACAGTAAAAGAGGCTAAAGTAACAGAGGCTACAGTAACAGAGGCTAAAATAACAGAGGCTAAAATAACAGAGGCTAAAGTAACAGAGGCTACAGTAACAGAGGCTACAGTAACAGAGGCTACAGTAACAGAGGCTAAAGTTACTCTTGAAGGAACAGAAGTGGAAGGAACAACAGACAAGCCAGAGGAAACAAGGGCACAACCCACGCTGATGTGCCTCACCACCTCCAACGCTAAAATCAACAGGAGAAACGGCAAAGGTTCCCTTGGGCTTCGAACAGAAGGAGCCGCAGATAGAGCATTATCAACGGAAGCAACGGCTACACCAACAGTAAGTGTGTCAACGGCCACATCAACAATAAGTGTGACAACGGCCACATCAACAGTAAGTGTGACAACGGCCCCATCAACAGTAAGGCAGTAACGGAGGCCAGCTGATGTTACTACAACATCCAGCTATCACCATCAACCATCAACGGTAAGCATCATCAACGGCCATCACCACCACCACCACCACCATCACCACCACCATCACCACCACCATCACCATCTCCACCACCAACACTGAGTCAGACATTTCTAATCCTACGTTAATCCTCATTCCTATGCAGACAATTCGTTGCTGTAATGGTTTGTCCTTTTTTTCCCCCCGTTTCCCTCTCGTGTCCATACCTAATGCCCTGGTAACAGTGTAGCCGAGAGAGAGAGAGAGAGAGAGAGAGAGAGAGAGAGAGAGAGAGAGAGAGAGAGAGAGAGAGAGAGAGAGAGTAGGAAGAGGAGGAGAGCCTTTGTTTTAAACCAATTAATCCTCCTTCAATTTATCATAGATTTTTACCTCCAACATATCCTTCAATTCGGAAGGCTGGACAGATATATCGGCAAATAATTATCTGTGTGGGCGTTTGTCGACGGCATTTTCATGATCATTATCTCTCTCTCTCTCTCTCTCTCTCTCTCTCTCTCTCTCTCTCTCTCTCTCTCTCTCTCTCTCTCTCTCTCCTCGTTTTCTTTACGTACTATATAGCTCATAGAAAACTAGATGCGCTCCATCCCTCCCTCCCACAATTCACTCGCCAACAAAATCCTTCTCCACCAGTCTCATTCGATCTTACATTAACTTTCCTTGGTTACAATCTCATCTTAAGATACTCGTACATCATTGTAGTGATTCTCCAACAAAATGTGTAGTGGACAGGAAGAGGACGGAGGACGATGAAAGGTGTGAGAGAGAGAGAACAATGAGGTAATCGGAATCGTGAGTACAATGGCGAGTCCTAGACGTGAGTACAGTGAGGGGGTCACATTAATGAGGTCAATGAGGTAGTTCTGATATTGGGTGAAACGAGTGGTCGAAATAAGGTACAATGAGGTAGTCCAATTAGTGAGCGTAGTGAGCGGCCCAATCAGTGAGTTCGGTGAGGTAGTTCTTAAAATGAGTTAACCGGGTATCGAAACAGTGAGTACAAATGAGGGAGTCGAGGTGAATATAATGAGGCAGTCCTGGGAGTGAATACGACGAGCAGTCCAATTAGTGAGTATAATTAGTGAGTATAATTGAGAGGCTCCAATCACTGAGGAT